>NC_051233.1:26644238-26944238 GCF_015220715.1 Pygocentrus nattereri
TTTGTGTGGCATTTTGTATAAAGAAGACACGCCGAGTCGTTTATAGTGTTCAGAGCTGATTTCATCGCTTCTTTGTTTACTTGTGAGTGATCATATGATCCTGTTTACAGAGTTAACGTAACCACGACCACGTACGCGTGGATTTACATACGTGATCGTTGTTAATCGACCAGAAATGTGATTTTGTGAGTGATGTTGTGAAGAATCATATAATGATATGAATGAGCTTCATTAATGAGCTTTTTCTTCCAAAAGGAAACTCTTTATTGTGAATTTCTGAGGCTGAAATAAATAAATACGTCATTTTGATGAGGAATTGCAAGAATTGGTATGTGTGTAGTTTGTGCACGTGCAGGGAAAAAGGTTATCTCCTATCAAAATGCGGTTCTGACAGGTTCCAGGTCAAAGAAAATACCCTATTTTGGTGCTACATAGAGCCACTTCCTAAGGGTTCTCCGAAGAACCACGTACAACAGGTTTCCCATCATCAACAACCGTTCAAAGGGATCTATAGAACAGCCTTTGCTGAAGAACCTCTGAAGAACCGTTGAACTTTGAAATACATATAGAGGCAGTTTAGTGCAATTTAGTGAAGGTTTGGGTAAATAAAGAGGATTTAAAGAGCTTCAAATTCACAGATGATGTTGATGCAGATGAAGAAATGTGTTATTAAAAGTTTATAACAAGCGTTATATATTCGGCAATTAGCACGACAAATAGAGCGCGTCGTGCTTTCCAGTGCTCGCTGAAAGAAAGCACATTAACCCCACACGAAGGAAGTTAATGATTTGCCATGTATATATGTCTCGAGCTAATTATATAAACACAAGTCGAGGGAACGCTCGAGCCTATTTATTTGCAGCGGGGAGCGCGCGCTACCGTGCCACTCACACGCTGCCTCTCATTCAAGCGACTTTAAGGGACTAAACCCTGAGCTTCAGGGACATTTTGACATCATTATTCAGGTTATTATAAATAGCAGCGTTCGTAAATAAGACGTGGATGAAAAAAAAAAAAAACAGGAAGAAAACAGGCTAAACAGGGCGAGTTTTCCCAGGCTGTAATTATTTATCTCAGACTTTTTGTGTGCTCAGTGTTATCTTCCTCAAGCAGCATCTCTTCGCCAGTCCTCTTCTGCCGTGTTTATCCTGTCGGAGCAGCTCCTTGGCGCCAGCCCGCTGAAGACTTGTCCAGTCCTTCGCGTTCCCCCACTCCGAGGCTGTGACTCGTCCAAGCCCTCGACCTTCCTCCACTCTCCCCTCTCTTTTATTCTTGTCCTTCCAGGGGGGTTTCGTGTCCCGCCTTGCTGCTCGCCTCCAGTTCTGCTTCCATTCTCACTGAGACAGCTCCCTGCTTCTCCTGCTCCTGAAGGCTGTGGTAACGCTTTGGCTTTGAGATGTCTTTGGCTTAAGTTAAGAGTGATTCCTTGTGAAGGCTGATGCCAAGGTCTTCACCTGTACGTGCCAAATGTAGTTGAAAGGAGATTTAGGGTCCAGTTTGGGAGGACAGCATCGTTTTGTTTTCCTTGTCTGCGTTTTATCACACTTCAAAGTATGAAAATCTAATTATTTGGGGTGATATCTGAAACAGACCAGCAAGCAAAGGTGGGTAGTAAACTGGTTTCATTTAGTCCTAACAGATCAACGGGTTATTTCTTACTGAAATATTATTTTCCCCAGTTTACGATTGTGTGACAAATAATCTGCGTACTGGCGATTCAGTTTAAGGATTGTTCATCCTAATTTCATTCTGTTATGATGATGACCTCACCTTGACTGACTCGCCCTTAATGCACTTCTCACTTTGAAAGTTTAGATCCCTAAAAAGAGTAAAATACAGCTCAACAAACGTTTGCTGTGCTGAGGCACTAAGACGTTCCGCAGCAGATCTGAACTGAGCTTAGTGAGGATCTTTTTTAATCCAGTACGTTTTTACACACATAGATTTACTTTAATGTTAATAAGCTGTGGGAGCGCTTTACCCATCTCTGGCCCTGCACCACTGTATGAGGGCTCATAGTATTGGACGGCATTAGCCAATTATAACATTGAGACAGGTGATATAGGCAGGACTCACCTTAATGCGGGAGTATGCAAAGTTCCATTGAGGTATAAAACAAAAAAAATCATAACTTTTAAACACTGTCTGGAAAAGATTTTTATAAAGCTCATTTTAGTAGATATTGGTAGCTTAAATAAAAAAAAAACTACGTAGAAATACATTGAACATTATACACACACACACACACACACACAGACACACACACTACGTATATATATCAGCCACCAGAAATGTCTCTTAGAGAAAATTGGACGGACGGAAAAAGAAGAAGCTGCCGGACAGGCCTGTGGTCACTTGCATAAAACATCTAAAGTAAATTTTAGCCGCAGGTCTTCCGCTGAACTTCACTGGGCCGAGTGCAATTTCTTCAGAGGAAATGTTCAAGAGGAAAGTGAAAAACAAATCCACACTAAAAGTGAATTAAAGGTAAGATTTAATCTCAGATTTCTGCGGTACTTTCAAATGAACAACGCTGTCCGTTTTACTACAATAAACACAAGATGTTTTAAGTAAGCTGCCAGTGAAAGTTCTGGATGTGTCCGGTGTGGGTTTTCAGAAATGTACAAATAAACAATGTAAATTTGATATATATATAAAATGTATATATATATATATATATATATATATATATATATATATATATATATATATACACACACACATCTTGTATATGTATGTGTATTGTAAACATTGTAATTTGTGATCTATGCTAAACAAAGAGCGAATTCATTCAGCTATTGGTGTAAATCTATTTAAAATTCATCCTAAAGCCGAGCATTAATTATCTAGTAAAAGGCTTATTCAGTTGTGCAGTGTGAATGTATGTGGGGAATGTATTTCAGCTAAATGAACCACGAACACAGCGGACCTTCTACATAATTTACAAGCCTTTTTCTTTTCTTTTCTTTTTTTACTGGCGTACTTTCTAACCATTAATCATTCAGGCCGCACGCCGAGGGAAGGACGCTGTGTGAAAAGGCGAAAGCTGAACGCAACAGGTGTTTATTTGATCATCTTCCCTCCTCAGTTGAATGTCCATTAAATACTTTTTAAATGAAATAACTATTAGACTCCTGACTCCTGTCCAGTAACCCCTTTGAAATATTACTAACAATAATAAATCATCCCCCCCAAAAATATAACACTAAAATACAGCCGGACAAGCGAAAGTGCGATTAGATCCTTTTCATTCAGATTTTTTCCTGGACATCCGGGTACGCGCTAAATAATTTACTCCTATGGCCAGATTAGGTGAACATGTGGTCCGTTTCTCCACAGAAATGCTGACCTCCCTGAAAAAAGTTTATATTCACAGTAATTTCCCCCCTGTGTGAATGAATTAACACCAACACCGCTAAATTACACCTGCAGTGCTGGATTAACGCCTAACGCGACGGATTAACTCGTGCAGTGCTGCAGTAACACCTCCAGCGTTCATTTAAGCCCGGCTGAAGTCAAACGGACGCTTAGTCTTTATTTAGCACTGAGCTGTCGCCGTGTTGAAACGGCGCTGAGGTGAACGTGTACAGGACGACTGCAGCACGAGGAAGACGAGACAAAATAAAGGACAGAAGTGAAGGACCTGAATCTGTGATTAAAAGCCTCCTCCGACGCCGCGGGATAAACAAGGTGGCTGTTTGCGAGCGTGTTGAACGCCGGTAGCCTTTGATATCTGCGCATGTGTCGTGCTGCTGAGTGTCATTGTCTTCATGTATGTTTCCAATAATGCACAATAAAGCGAGCTGAAGCATCTGCGGGCCCACTTTGTTTCCTTTCGTTACGCATCCAGAGTGATTAGGTTCCGTCTTCAAAAAGAGCAGCTAATGAGTTTGTTTTGTCTGATGAGCTTGTTTTGGGGTAAGGAAAAAAACCCACCCTCATCCCTCCGTCCTAAATGCATAATTGATCAAGTTAAAAACTTGGAATTCTCACGCAAACACTCTTTAGATTCCCTGCCAGTGAGAAACTGCATTAGGAGACAGACTTTCTTTGTATTTTCATCTTGGGGGACAAATGCTTGCTTTAGGGTTGTGTCTCTTGACACAATGCATCTTTTCGAACGTGGCAAAATTACATTGTTTTAATATATTTTAAGTTTTATATACTGACATTTTGGCAACACAATTCCTTGGCAGTTAATCCAAGAAACATGTACATATGATTCAAGAAATTCCAAGTTATTTTCCCAGTTTTATAACAAGAAGTCACATTGTAGACGTTGGTTTTTGTTTCTTGTGTGTGAAGTTCATCCTCATAAATAATTTGTTATTTGAGGAGATGCCCTTCGAAGGACTTACTAATACAATGTGCGGCCCAAAGTATTTAAGCTTTAATCGAAGGTATTTGGTGTCATTTTGTACTTTTGTTTGAATGCTCCTAGTAGAGCTGCTTATACAATTTTAATATTTTTATTAATCATTTACATTTGACTCAACAGGTAAAAAGCCTTTAATCAACTGTCTTCATCGCTCCAAATGTTACGTATCTGTTGATCTGTGCTCAGTCCAAATGCAACTGGTGACTGAAGGCTTTTTGCACTTTTCAGAGCTGGCAGTCTTTGTTGCAAGTAGACCAAAATGTTTGAGATGCCTTAAAAAGGTCATCCCTCTAGCCTGCCTTGTGCAGGCGATCCACCACTGATCAAAGGCAGACGGGGCCATAGTGGAGGGGTGGAGAGGGTATTCACTTTGGGCTTGGATTGGAAGGTGAGTGTATTAACTTCACAGGTCAATCTCTCAGCACATCAGCACTGGACTTCTTGGAGGAATGTTCTAGATCTTATGGATTGGTGGGCATGTGTATATGGGGGGGGGGGGGGGGGGGGTCATTAGAATTAGTAGCACTGGCTGGTTGATAAAATTACAAGTGTTGTAGCCTTAAGTGGGGGGTCAGCGCAGAAAGCCTGCCTGAAAACACAGTGTTAATCTTCTGCCTGTAGACTGCCTACAGAAATCATGATGTGAAAAGATAATTTCAGGTTTGCCTGAGCAAATTACACTCTTGAAAATAAAGGTGCCAGAAACTATTCTTTCAAGCAGTGCCATAAAAGAACCACATTAACGTTTGGTGGGTGGTTCTATAAAAAAATCCTTCTTTCAAATGAAATATATGAGCATGAACAACCCTTACAAACACTGAAGGGAGTTTTATTAATCTCCACGTAATGAAGTGGTCCTTCTCAAAAGTTTTCCCAGAATCGAACATCCACTTCAAGAAGCATTATTTTTTTAGTGTTCTATGTCTCCTGCTGTCTCTTAATTTCCATTGTTTTCTCTCTGTTCTCTGTCTAAAATAAAGCACTAACCCCTTTAAAAGGAAACCAGCGATTGATGAAGTTACGAGGGTCTCTCTTGCCGGATGCTCAAACAAAGAGAGGGAGAAAAAGTAGGGGGGAGAGAGGGATGGGGTTGCAGCCGTATGACAGTGCAGGTCTAGGCTAGGAAGTGAGCTCAGTGCTCCCACACAAGACGAATGGCTCCCCGGCTAACAGGGGTAATAACTTGTAATCAAAGCCATAAGACGGGCCGAGACTGGGTCTGAGGTGGAGGGGGGTAGGGGTGGGGAGTATTACTTGCACTTCTTCTCTTCTCTTCTCTTCTCTTCTCTTCTCTTCTCTTCTCTTCTCTTCTCTTCTCTTCTCTTCTCTTCTCTTCTGAGGATCACAACAAATGCACCATGTTTGTGACTTTACTCCTCTTTAACACATACTTTATCTCCTACCTTCTTCCCTGCAGTCTTTCATAAATTGTACAGTGCAGGGTTGAAGGCAGGGCAGGACATAGAAAGAAAAGGGGGTGAATGGGTAGTCAAGGAAGCATTTCTGCTTTTCTTCAGTCACCACACCCCAAGGACGGGCTCAAGAATCCCCCCAATTTCCCTTCCACACCCGCCCAACCAACAGCCCAAAAATCGCCCCGTTGACATCAGAGGGAGCTGGGACAGGCAGGAAGGAGGCCATCAATCTCTGGCCAAGCGACAGCGCTTTCACCTCTCCACTCGCAGATCCACACCTGGGACACATTCGACATCATGTTAGGTCATTTCGGCCCTTTGGCGGAGTCAGTGCTGGGTCGAGGCCGTAAAGCAACAAGCCCATCTGAAGCTCGTCCCGGTGATAAACAGGAATTGGGGACGTGGAGGAGCTGTGCGGAGCTGGGGAAACAGCTTTATTTCTCCAGCTCAGGTTGCAGCAAACAGCCAGAGCATTGAAAAGTGCTGTTAACTTGTGATAGTGTTAAAGCGGGGCTCAGCATAAAACAGGATGAGTTCAAGAGTCTGGACAGGGCCCCCAGGCACTGGACCTAAGTAATGGCCTGTATTCATGGCCTATCTTGAAATACTGTATGTAGTTAAAATATAATACATAACAATAACATAGTTCAATTAATTTATACTTTACTTAACATACCAGCCTAAGTGCATAAATTAGGGTGGTGAAAATGCACACGATTATCAAAGCTGCAAGTGCTGTGGGAATGAAGGGTAAATCACCCCAGTTTATGATAACGTTCTTGCTCTTCTTTTTTCCCTAGCACATACCTTAACACACACACACACACACACACTCAACCTCTCTGGGCATCCAGAGGCAGCAAAAGGCTTTATCAGGGCTTAATCTGTAATGATATCACTTTCCCGGCCAAAGCTTGGGCCCCAGTACCACTCCGAGCCTCAGCTCCCATAGGAATGCAAGTGTGGCTCATTACTCTGAAGGCCTTAAGCTGATGAAGACCATTAAAGACCTAAAAGCCTTTCTTGTGTGGCCTAATGTACCCACATTCTAGCACTTCTCAGACATTGCACTGGAGCTATGTGTTTTCAGGAGGCTCTGAAAATTCCCAGCAGTCTGCCAAGCTTAAGACATGGGGCATTTGCAGTCAAGTTGTTGGAGCTGAAAAGTTTATATTTGTTTTATGAGGTGTACCTACAACTTGGTAATGAATACAGTGGCTGACAATTCCATCCAGCAAGGCCAGTTGTCAACAGAATGTGTTCAGCGATTTTTCATTTTGACAAAATACATGTGACCTCAGAAATAAAATGTAAGTGAAAATAGCCCTATAAAATAGTTTTCAATGAACAATTGCTCACCGGAATGGCCTGATAACGCCCAGCTTTAGTGCTTTTCTATGAATCACTGTAATCCTCTTTCTCTTCTCACTTCAGGGCCCTGCTTAGGCAGATATAAACCCTACCACTTTTCACGTGACACTAATGGCTTTGGTGTTTGCCACACTGCCAAGTACAAGCTCAAAACCACAATTGAATTTGACCAGAGAGTGCATCCCATTCATGCATTCTGGGCTAAAGTTGCCTCGTAGAGAAAGGGCTAGTTGGCCTGACCCAAATTCTGAGGTTAGGTGACCTAAAAGAAGCAACAAAACTGGCCTCAGATCAGGCGTCTCTCATTGGTACACTCTTCTACACTGCCAGGGAAGTGTCCCCCTGATTCAGAGCACATTGCTGTAAATGAAAGACTTGCAATGACAGAGATACATGTGGGGCAGCATTAGGCTGCAAAACCGAGACGGGGATCAAAGGGGATACAAAAGAAGCTCGTAATCAGGGAGTTGTGTGCCAGTGTTGAGCATGGACGAGGGAGAACAGCCCCTTACTTCAAATCACCCCCCTGCCTAATTTAAACAGCACCATCATGGCGTCTCAGCCAGTAATCTACACCCACCCCTAGCTCCACAAGTCCAGCCTCTCCTTCTCTGATTTGTTATGTCATTTAAAGTTTAATCCAGCTGTCTCCTATTAGGGCTTTCACGTCAAAATGTCGCTTGAAGGAACCTGCCTTTAGGAAGGAGGCAGAGGAGCCAGAGCAAGCAGACAACTTCATCTTCATCTACCCCAATCAGCCTTCATTAGAGAGGGCCCGTCTGCGGGACATCCTTACCTCCACTAGCATGTGAACCAGAGGATATGATCATGTTACACGGCAAACAGAGATACAAAAATGCAATCTGGACAACTCAATATTTTTCTGATGGCCAATGCTTCTTCTCCATGTTGAATACATCTTTGAGATAATGCTCTTGATAGAGTGCATTCTTAGAACATAGCCCTGGGAAACAATTTATGAAGTTGACATTGCAAGCTTACCCATAATTTAGATCAGGTTATACCTCTGATATAGTCTTACCAGCTAATAAAGCTCGGAAGAGTTCACATTGTAACAGTACCAGTGGTGGTGGTGGTGGGGGGGGTGCTTTGGTACTGGCCAACTTTGACTAAATTTGATGATCTTTCACCTTCACCTTTTTTATTTTCCAATCATTGGGCAGATTTGAAACCTAGCTCCTCCACTACCACCGCATAGGTGAGGCTTTCCTATCACAAATCACCACTTGCCTACCAAAAGAGAATAAGTGTACCTTGTCCTATTGTTGAGGAACAGTGGGGCATTAATAGGGCCAGTGGCATGGAGCATTGTTATTGTTTAAATATGCTCTCAGACATTGCAGGTGGAAGCGGCGGAAACCCAGAGCCGCTTTCAATTACTCTTTAATGAAAACCCTACTGTTGCTTGGCTGCTGCCTGGGGCACAGGAGTCCTGCCCTGCCAAGTTTGGAGTTAACCCAGAGACCCTGCCTGGATATCTCCTTTCTACATCAACACCATCAGCTGACCTAAGATTGAAATCAGCCAGGATGCTTAAAGTTCACATGCAAAATTATAAAGAGGAAGGGAAATGTGACTTGTTTGAGTAAGTAGACGTCAACATATAGCACAACTGAATGTAGACAGTATCTTACACATTAGACTCAGACATTCAAAGATATAGTTGGGGTAGAAATCGACAAAGGGAACGAGAAACCCGGAGCAGAAGCAATTTGCTGCCTGTTCTTTTAAGCAAGCAAGCAAACAAACTAATAAATGCATATATACATACATACATACATACATATATAAATAACTTTGAACAGGCTGCACATTTCATTCCTGGTTCATTATTATTGTAATCTGCAGTCACCAGTTTGCTGTATGATGAGAATTATCAGCGTCTTCATTTGAACTGTAATGTTGCGGAGCTGCTGTTTTGTGTAGTGTTCTGCCAAAACGTCAAGAGATTATATTTTCACTGTCTCAGCAGCCACCGTTAACTTGAGTCAGTGTTCACCTGCCCATTGCTCTGTAAAGACAGACTTCCAAAGCACTTTGGTACACAACTGTATGCAAAAGTTTGGGGGGGGCCCTGGCCAAATGACATGTTTATATTGACTTTGTAAGTGAAAAACGTTAATACATCCTCTAATAAATTAAATATAACATAGAAAATGTGATTTTGTATGCCTTTTTTGACACATTTTGTATTTCCCTATATGTTAAATTAACAATAAACAATAAAGTAAATAAACAATAACTTGCCTTACAATGCACAGAAGTGTGATCAGTGCATTTTTTTTTCAGTGCCATCGAAGTCATTCTGGAATTCCATTTTACGATTTGGATTCAATAAGGACAACATACTCCATAATACCCTAAAATGCAAATAGGGGATCATTTCAAGTCACAGCCCTGACTTCAATTCCAAATTTATCCATTTCACATGTAGGACTGAGCTCAGAACCTGGAGGTTGTACTTTTGGGGCAGAGATAAATGGCTGATAGTGTGATGTAGGTCTGAATCAGGGAGGTCAGTCTAATCGGAGCTTGATTAAGCGAGTGGGGTGCAGCAGGGGCCAGCCACTGAGCCATGGCCACAGCATAGATCTGTATCTGCTGTTAGGACTCTGCCACAATTAACTCAGCTCTGTGCTGGAACAACATGAGCCAAGCTGCTTCCACTGCTATTCCACTGCTATGCCATGCAAGTTTTTCCCTGTAGAGGATCTGTTAACTTATTTTTAGTTAGGACTGTATGTAGTTGGTCTGAATTAGTTCAAACTGATGTCCCACTATAGACACAAATGAAGTAATTAGAACTTATGATTTTATGATGATAGAAATTATGATCTATTTAACACCAAGGCATTAACAGAGGTAGTAATTCGATAAATATATACAAAAATCATCACTTAAAGGGGACTTTCTATTATGAGGTGTCTGTCCAAAACTCTAAGCCCTGAAGTTACACTTGTGAAAATATTATTAATACAATTTTTTTCATTGTTTCAAGATGTTTTTGATTTCTTTGATTTTAGATTTATTGTGAGGTTAATTATTGGCTTTTAAATGAAAAAACAAACAAAAAAACACTATCCCTCACTTTCATGTCACTACCAAAACACAAAGAGTTTTAGTCTGTAGGTGGGGCCTTATTTTAGCCACACCCCTGCACTTTACATCAAAAAGTGAGACTACATCCCGGTGCCTCTTGGCCACATGTTGAGCAGTGAGTCCAAAGTTTGAAAATCAGTGTGTACCATTAGGAACATAAGCAAAAGATCAAAACATCTTCACTTCATCTCTGACTTTGAATCAATTCGGCAGAATGATCCAGTTACTACAGTGAAGAACTGAATTGTGGCCCACATATGGTTAAGAGTTTAAGAGGTTAACCATGGTTCAGGGCGAAAACATGCCAAAGATTACAATAACGCCTGAGAAATGTGCAGTTCAAAGGCAAAAATATCAAAATCTATGAATTCTTTTATGATAACGAAAAAATAGAAACATCTAGAAGAAAATATACATAAGAAAATATACATTTTTCTCCAGAACATAAAATAGCAAAAGCAATACTTACACAGGCACTACAGTAATAATGAAGTCAAATAAATATGATTCAGCGCTTTAGAACTCAAATAAATACAAATCAATGCACACAGACTGTATGAAGTTGTAATGTTTTGCTTTGAGATAAAGATCTAGCAAAGAGGGAAGACTTCCAAAATCCACAGGCAGGACCTTACGGATCAATTTGGCTTGAGTTATGCATGAACGACACCCCATATTTGGGGTAATTTGCTCAATCATAAAGGCATTAAGACATGCACCCAGATGATTCCATTAATAATTGTTACATTGAAATTAGTTCAAGATTAGACCAGGCTGTGGGGACTGGCCTGCAGCTGCCTTTGAAGAGACTGGAGGAAAACAGAAAGCCTCATTGAGTTTGATATTTTCTGGAATATTTGGATAACATTTGCATTATTTATGAGGAAGCGAAGAGCATTTTCGTACAGCGCTCGTGTGTATCATGAACGGAACATAAGAGAAGTATGTGACTACTGATGTGTGGATTTTCTTATTTTTTTTTCTGTGAAACGTATATCCAGTAAGAATTTAGGAGGCATCTGAGCCCTCTTGTTCTTGTGTTCTCACTGGTAGAATGGAATTTGTCTTGGATTAACACCAAGAAGTGAAGTTCAATTGGCATCATTGTAGTGGGCCTTGGGAAATCTGATTACAGGAGGACTGCATTGTCGCGGTGCTTGAGAAGAAATCTGGTCTACTCTCTCTTTCTCTCCATTCTGGACACTGAACAAGACGTCTTAAAGAAAGTCTTGTAACAGATCCATTTCCCGGACCTCCTGGCCATACAATACATCCTACATGCACCCAAAGTCCCACTTCAGATCTATTTATATCTCCAAAACACTGTGTGTAACAATTTTAGATACAACATATTCTGTAAAACAATAACAGTTGATGTGTAATGGAATTTAAAAAAAAAATCACTAATAAAGACAGTATTGATTATAATATTACATTTATATTTCTTGTATATATATTTGACATTTTCCAGTTTTTGACATAATTTAAAAATGTCAGTTGACCTTTGGACTAAAAGAAATGGACAAAAAAATCTGGTTCCATTGACTTGCATTAAAATTTTTTTCTTTCTCCTGTAAACGTGTAAAGTTATTTTGAAAATATGGAGTTTTCTTCCAACAACAGTGATGTATATGTCTCTATGGTATACATCATTATATATATATATATATATATATATATATAAAACCCTTTAGAATTTTCTATATTTCTGCTAAAACTTCATCAGATTTTCCTAAAAGTAGATAAAGAGAACCCAGTTAAACAAATGACACAATAATATTATACTTGGTCATTTGTTTATTGAGGAAAATGATCCAATATTACATATTTGTGAGTGGCAAAAGTCTGTGAACCTGTAGGATTAGCAGTGAAATTAGAGTCAGGTGTTTTCAATCAATGGGATGACAATCAGGTGTGAGTGGGCACCCGGTTTTAATTTAAGAACAGGGATCTATTAAAGTCTGCTCTTCACAACACGTGTTTATGGAAGTGGATCAGGGCCCGAACAAAGGAGAACCTCAGAAAAAGAGTTGTTGATGCTCATCAGGCTGGAAATGTTTACAAAACCATATCTAAAGAGTTTGGATTCCACCAATCCACAGTCAGACGGATTGTGTACAAATGGAGGAAATTCAAGACAATCGTTTCCCTCCCCAGGAGTGGTCAACCAACAAAGATCACTCCAAGAGCAAGGCGTGTAATAGTCGGCGAGGTCACAAAAGACCCCAGGGTAACTTCTAAGCAACTGAAGGCTTCTCTCACATTGGCTAATGTTAATGTTCATGAGTCCACCATCAGGAGAACACTGAACAACAATGGTGTGCATGGCAGGGTTGCCACTGCTCTCCAAAACGAACATTGCTGCTTGTCTGCAGTTTGCTAAAGATCACATGGACAAGCCAGAAGGCTATTGGAAGAATGTTTTGGGGATAGATGAGACCAGAACAGAACTTTTTGGTTTAAATGAAAAGCGTTATGTTTGGAGAAAAGGAAAAACGGCATTCCTGCATAAGAACCTTATCCAATCTGTGAAACATGGTGGTGGTAGTATCATGGTTTGGACCTGTTTTGCTGCACCTGGGCCATGACGGCTTGCCATCATTGATGGAACAATGAATTCTGAATTATATCAGAGAATTCTAAAGGAAAATGTCCGGACATCTGTCCATGATCTGAATCTCAAGAGAAGGTGGGTCATGCAGCAAGACAACGGCCCTAAGCACACAAGTCATTCTACGAATGGTTAAAGAAGAATAAAGTTAATGTTTTGGAATGGCCAAGTCAAAGTCCTGACCTTAATCCCATCGAAGTGTTGTGGAAAGACCTAAAGCGAGCAGTTAATGTGAGGAAACCCACCAACATCCCAGAGTTGAAGCTGTTCTGTATGGAGGAATGGGCTAAAATTCCTCCAAGCTGGTGTGCAGGACTGATCAACAGTTACCAGAAACATTTAATTGCTGTTATTTCTGCACATGGGGGTCACACCAGATACTGAAAGCGAAGGTTCACATACTTTTGCCACTCACAAATATGTAATATAGGATCATTTTCCTCAATAAACAAAGGACCAAGTATAATATTTTTGTGTCATTTGTTTAACTGGGCTCTCTTTATCTACTTTTAGGACTTGTGTGAAAATCTGATGATGTTTTAGGTCAAATTTATGCAGAAATATAGAAAACTCTAAAGGGTTCACAAACTTTCAAGCACCACTGTATATAATATACAGATTATCATTTATAGGGTATTTTCTATTGGGAAGTGTGTGTCCCAATCCCTAACCCTAAATAATACTTACATTTTTGGGGGGATTTTTATAATGTTATTTTCAAAATATGTTCCCATGTTAAAACACAAAGAGTTTTAGTTCATAGGCATCATTCCCATTATTATGAAGGAGCAAAATATAGTGAGAAAAACAGTTCAGAAAAACAGACATTCTGAAATTCCATCAAGTTACTTTGGTTGTTTAACAAAAGTAAGGTAGGCTAATCCAAATTAGCTTTCAAAAAGGGCAGCCTTCCAAAAACGAGCAGCCTCTCACCTGACAGATCCCTCTAAGACCAGAGCAGATCCTTGTAAAGTCATCTTCAGAAGAGACCGTCAATCAGTGTCTCAGAACACTTCAGTGGCCCCCTGCTCCTCCCGACGAGAGATGACCTCATATAGACAGCTATCCTCTGAAGCCCCCCTAACCCACACAGACAGTGAGCACCTAACCATCTGCTGCCACTCCCCCAAACCAGACCCAAGAACTTTTCCCCCATATTCATTATAATACTGTTTATACTGGATCCTTTATTTCATGATCTCCATCGTATATATATTAAAAATGACAAAACACGTTTTATTATTTTGTTATTGTGGCTAAAATGTGTTCATGACAGTTTGTATTAGATGCACTGTACGTCCAAAAGCTCCTTCTGAAATAAAGGATATTTATTTGGCGTTTGTCCCCCTTTGCTGCAGTAATAGCCTCTACCTTTCTAGAAAGGACTTACACTACAGGTGGGAACATGGCTGTGAGGGTTTGATTGCATACAGCCACATTAGTAAGAGCATTAGTGAGGTCAGGTACTGATGTTGTATTAGGTGTTGGTTAGTGTAGTGGTTAACACCTTGCCTTCTACACTGTAGACTGGGGTTCAATTATACTAATAAGGGTCCTTGGGCAAGACTCCTAACACCACCTTGGCCCCCCCTGTGTAAAATGATCAAGTTGTAAGTCGCTCTGGATAAGAGCGTCAGCAAAATGCCATAAATGTAAATGTAAATGTATTAGTTCTGGGTCACAGATGCTACTCCAATGCATCCCAAAAGTGATCTCCATCACTCCAGAGAACGGACTTCCACAGCTAGAAACTAGAACAGAATATGCAATAAATACATTAGACAATAAACAAACACATGGCAATTATACATAACAACAAATACATATAATGCTAGACAGGACACAAAGCAATATACGTAGATAGGCATAATATATAGATGGGTATCAAAATGACAGAAATTAGGGCAATGGTTTAAGGTACTTAAGTAAATGTGCACAAAAATGGACTATTTGGGATGTAAATGTGTACATTAGGGTATATGCAGTACAACTAACCCTTGTTCTTTAGCCTGTCTAGCTCTCACTATGAGTTGAATGCAAGTGTCAAAACAGTGTTATAGTATAGCACATAATTAATAATGTAGGTGTGAATTTGAGTCCAAAAAGAAAAAGGATAAAACATTTTTATGTTACTTTTATGCTACAAACCAGTAAATCTTGAGAAATGTCTGTCTAAAATTCAGAAATGGCAATGCCATGGGTACAGTTACACGCCCTGGTCAAATGACACGTTTTGTTGGTTTTCTACGTGTAAATAAGTTACAAATTGCATTGCACAAATTCTTTTTCTTTTTTTGGCTGTAAACATACTGGAAAAAAAAATAAAACCTAAAATGTAAAATGTGACTTTGTTTTATCTTTTCCCACCAAACAAACTAATTTGTACATTAAAACGTACTGAATGTCCACTTATTTACTGATTTCCACTTAAATTTCACTGGGCTACACAAACTTTTGCACACAGCTGTATATGAGAAGACAACCAAAAGCATGTTCTGCTTGAACCTGTGTATTACATTTAACCCTACATTAGGTTGCTGTTTTTTTTGCTCTACTCTTCTTTTGCCTGAGAACTAAAACATCTGATCCTAAGCTAAGTCCAATCTTGTTTTCTTACCACTGTCTTTGCTTTCTTTTACCTTTTTCCTCCTCATCTCTCATCCCTCCTTCCTTCCCCTAAGTTCCAAGCTCCATCTGTATGTGACCGCAGTCCTAATGCAATCAGTAATGAATTTTGCGTTACATTAGGTCCATATAAATGGAGGCACAAGCGCAGCCTACAAGTGTTTGGAACTCGAGCCGTAATCTAATGACGAACCAGGCAGAGACAGGACCAATTAGTGGGCGGCCGAGCAGGCCAGCGAGGGTCCCCACTGCTGGGGCCTGCAAATGAATAGACCCAAATCGAATCAGGGCCTAATAGACGCACTGCGTGAGAGAAGGAGGTGGGGGGGGGTGTAGTCGATGCTAAATGCATTAAAGCCTTGTGACCTCCCATCTCTCTGCATCTTCCACTGCTGTCTGTAAAAAGACATACAGCGAAAATCAAAAGGGCTCTAGTTTGTTTAAAGAAAGGAAGACACAGTCATGGCCTCTTAAACATGTTAAAGGTTTGGGTCTACAGAAGGGGACGGTTCTAGATCTTCCACTTCGAGAAGGGAATGGCTAATTTACGACAGCCGAAGCCTTTGAAAAGGGAGCGTCTTCTTTTCCAGCTTATCTTTTGGGGTGGAAATCTTTTTAAGGAATGGTTAGGAAGAGAAGCAGGAGTTTTGTGTTTTTATGGCTAAGGGAAGGAGGAAATCAAATGAGGGTCTGATAAAAGTGTCAAATAAATTCAGGGCAACTGCATGATGATTGTTTGAGATAGGTGAGTGTAGAGAAAAATGTGTGTGTGTGTGTGTGTTAAGGCTGTTCTCTTTTTGGCTACATTTTAGCGATAGTGAAAACACTGATGAGCTACTTAAAGGGGAATTCTGCCTATCTATCTATCTATCTATATATCTATCTATCTATCTATCTATCTATCTATCTATCTATCTATCTATCTATCTATCTAAACAACGTCATTCAGAGCAGAAGGTGTAAAATGCACCATTGTAGAGAAACTTAAGAGTCCGAATTGTTCACAGTGGTGAGAGGAACCAGACGATTGAGGTGTTTAATGCCTCTAAATGCTCCCTCACATAAAATGATTACACAAAGGTTATGAATGTATTGATGTCTGAAACTTCCTTTGGTGTAAGTTTTTCAGAAAAGATTTCATTTCAAATAATTTATTCAATTTTTTTCTATATTCATAAAACAAAGGCGAAAGTGGTGAAGGGCCACATTGTCTGAAATGATGCCAAACATTTGGCCTGAGTATACATCAGTGGGATAGACAGTGTCAGAGGGGCTTAAACAGAAGGCCTTACCATTCATACCTTACGTACCTTGAGTCCCCAAGCTCCAGGTATTATTGTTTTAAGGAAGCTCAAGTATCTTTCAGGGAGCTAAGCTCTTCCTGGATCCCTGTAACCTGAACATTGATATAAATGAAGGTTTTGGTATTCTAAGGAAAGCATATCTTGAGGGGTAAATATATATATATATATATATATATATATATATATATATATATATATATATATATATATATATATATATATATAAATAGGTGGCTGCTGTTAGAATCCTCATCTTCTCTGAGAACACTGACCATATCACCCTCATCCTTCATACTTCATACATTTACTGGTTACTATTACATCGTTCAGTATAAGGTTCTTCAAGTACTATAAGCTTTCTCCATATTCCAGGGTTAAATTTGACTTATATGGGTCGTTCATCATTTATTGATTTATAGATGTCTATGGGTAGTTAATCATTCATTAATATTTTTACTTCTATTCACCAGAATTATCACTACAGTAGCAGTAGTCTTACTAAAGTCAGGATTTTCAGTACACTTTCCACCCCTGATGGTCTCACCACTCCTTGGGTATCAGCAGTGAGTTTTGAAGGGGCCGGTGGCCTCTTGCCTGCATATTAGCAGTTGTCAGAGGCTCTGGCGTGTGGCTGAAGGAGTGCAGAGTCCAGGCACAAGGGGAGATAGCCACTGGGCTCCACATCAAAGGAGCCGCTGATAACCCCCATAGTGTTTCATGTGTGAGGTATCTGTCGGCTGAGGGGCAACGTACCTCACCCTCCTCCCCCGACATCCGCTGCTTGTGGACTACTATCTCTGCTGCCTGTCTTTGGGGTCCATGATTCTATAGACCAGACGACTTCCTTCATCTCTCTCTGTCCTTCTCCCCCTCTCTCACTCTGTTTCCCCTCATTTTATCAAAGCACAGGCCTCCCTCCTCCTCAACCAAGGGTTAGATGGGGTGACCTTTGTCATGTGGAGTGAAAATCTTGGTATCGCAACAGTAGCAGGCAGGATGGTCAAGCGTAGACAACCTAGGTTCTGCAGACATCAGCAATATCTCTTGATAACCACAGCTACCGCTTTACTGATAGTCAGCCGAGGAGACTAGAGCCTGAAACCTTCCCAACTATATTTCAGTCCTTGCTCAACTGTCTATACTTAGGATGCCAGATTCAAGTCCCACTGCGCGGCACTAATATGCTTTCTGATTCAATCACATTCAATTTAGGGTTCATGTGTTAATTAAGGCTAAAAAAATAAATTCTGCAGTGTTAGGCCTTTGTAGGCTTTTGCAAAACTAGATGATGATTAGCATGTTACAGGAGGTGGGAGGCAATATGTTGCATTTATACTGTTACATTTACTCACAAACATAATTCCAAAGAAGTTGAGAGAGTAGGTAAAATGCAAATTCCAATGATAATATCAAATATGAAAATATGCAAAACAGTCATTTGTAAGCAAGGATGGGTCAAGGTTTGTCAAAAAGCAACAGTTTAAGCATACAGCTTCTCAACACACTAGTGCAAGGACTTTAGCGGTTTCACCTTTTACAGTCCATAACATTAATACAAGATTCAGAGAATCTGGAGGAATCTCTGTGCATAAAGGCAGAAAAGTAATATTAAATGCCCATGACATTCGATCTCTCAAGCACTGCATTAATAACCTGAGAGGTTTCTTAACACGGGCTTGGGAAAACACAGTTCATTGCTGCATCTACAAATGAAATTTACTAAGCAAAGTAGAAGCCATATATGAACAACATCCAGAAACACCACTGAGTTCTCTGGGCTAAATGTGTGCTTTCATCTGAATGAGTCGACCCTTCTAAATTATTTTTGGAAATAATCGACATTGTGTTCTCCAGGCCAAATAGGTAAAGGAGCATCCTGATTGTTATCAATATAAGTTTAAAAGCCAGCATCTGTCATGGTATGGGGTGTGTTAGTGCCAATGGCATCTCTGAAGGTTCCCTTAATACTGAGGGGTGTATTCACAATGTGCAGCAACATGTACTGCCATCTAGACAATGCCTTTGTCAGAGACAGTCCTTTCTTGTTTCAGCATGACAATGCTAAGTGACATTCTGTATGCATTATAACAACGTATAACAGTGCTTTGTGGTAAGAGAGTGAAGGTGCTAGATTGGCCAGCCTAAAACTGCTTCCCATTGACTGTTGTTTAATGAAAAAGTGATGTTAGAACTCTGGACCAACTGTGTATATATACAAAAGAAGAGGGTGGTGGTGGTGGTAGTCTGAAGAGGATCCTGCTATCTGCTGGTAAACACTCAACCAGACAGACACACAGGGACAGCAGATAAGCTTTATACTACTTCAGAAAAAGGTTGCTGAGTGGCAGCTGCCATTGATCCATCTGAAGAAGAGCGTTGGGACCTGGGTCAGCAATTTTGGCCATCAAAGCAGAGAGAGGAGGAGAAGGAGTGTGAGCGAGGCCACTGCAGGACACAGGCCCTTGGATGCTCTTGCAAAGAGGCTTTGATGTTTTTGATCAAAATGGCAGGTGTAGTATGGAGGGTTTTTTATTGCTAGTGGAGTGGGGAGGTTTCTGCAGAAACACAGGGTAGTGTTGCCATGTAGGTGATCTAGAGCTTTAATTGGGCCTAAAATTTTGTCAGAACCCCAATACATTCTGTGAATTTCATATTCAAGCCTGACCCAAATTGATGTAGAGCATCACGTTTTAAGTCTGAAACTGAGCTTGATAAAATTCTGTCCAAACCTGACGCAAGCATGTCCGAAAGGAACAGAACCACCTTAATCACCCAATCAGTCCAGAATGGGATAGCGCCAGTTGCCGTCTACTTAGACCTTGTGGACTGAAACAAAAAACAAAAACATTTCATTTTCATGTTCTCACATGTTCTCACATATGGACTGATGCAGTGGAAATAAATAGGCTCAGGAAAACCATATTTTATCATTGAACAATGTTAAAACTAGAGATCTGCAACCCAAACTGAGCCCAACAGGACCTGACAAAGTACTGGGTTTCAGGCCACCATCTCAGTACAACATCAAGCTTGGGCAGGGTGGGGCCAATATGTGTTTTGTATGCAGAAAATTTGTTATTAAGAATAGAACAATCTGGATTTTGCACATGTACATGAATTTTATTTCTTGTTCTAGCATAGTGTATTATGTGTATATCAAAAAGCCAGTCTTACTAACCCTTTGACATAGCCAAAATAAAAAGGTTTGTTAAACCTTTCAGAACAAAAAGCACACAGTACATGCACTGAGCTTACAGTAGTATTCTAAGATATGATAGTAGGAGGACTGACACATTGTCTCTTCGGTGACAAATTCATCATGGATCTAGTCTTTCAACAGCAGCTTCTAGGTGAAAACAAATGTCTGTTTCAGAGCATATCCTCACACCAAGTCTTTTGGCAAAAGCTTGGCTTTCTGATAAGTGTCTTACATTTTTTGTGCTTTGTAACAAAATGAAGTCCTGTAAAATTATGCGCTATAACCCATCTCTAATTGTGCATGCAAACAGGTTAGGGTCAGGCTTAGGTTTCACATTTAGCTGAACTAGTCAGTCTGGCTTGGTTCGGGGCTCAAAGTTTCTGGTAGAGGTCAGGCTTGGGCTTCAAATTCATGGCTGCACAGACCTCTATTGTGAAGCTTGGGGCAAAGTGTTTATGTATAGAATATTGATGCACTGTACCATATCCTGTTGTATCCTGCCCGGAATTCCATCTAAAGCTGAGAGTAAAATCCCAGTTACAATGCTTGCAACCTTGCCAAGCTTGCTTGTACAGTCATAAGTCCAGCTTCTATCTGTTGAAGCTTTCACGTCCAGGATTCTGGGCCAAGATAATAAATTGTCCAGATTTTGGTCAAGGGTATGAGCTCTTCCTGTGGACCGAAAAGGCTCTCCACTCTTCTCATCGACTGTCTGGCAGTCTGCATTCCAGAGCTTTCCCACCTAGCTTTTAAAATGGCACATGAAATAGTAATGCCTCTCTTGAAGGAAATCACCAAGGGAGAGACAGAGATGACAGGGAGAGGAAGAGAGAGCAGGGGAAGCAAAAGAAGAGAGGGAGGAGCAAAAGCGGATCTAGTCCTTCCAAACCTCTGACAGACATATTGAAGGACACCACCCTATTTTCTTAAGCTTTGAAAACACAATAGTGATTTTCATCATTCTGAAAGATGGAAAAATGCAGAGTGAAGAGGTCCAGTGCAAATGTTGGCCAACAAGCTGGGGCTTATCTTAAAGTCCTGAGGTGTCATCAGCTCTCATTCTCAATGAAAGAACATCCAAGAAACCTTCTGAAAATGTTCACACCCTAATGCACTAGGAACTTGCTGAGGGTCCCACCTCCAAACCCACTCAGAAGCTCATGTTGTGGGTGTCCCAAGTGACAAACAAGAATAAGACTGTCTCATTCAATCACTATTTCAAAAGAAAGGAGGCTACCATTGGATCTTTATCACCGTCTCAAAAAGTAAAGACTGTCTCTCTTCAGATAAAGTGGTCTTGCTTAATACTCATCAGCTGCAGTAGACAGTACTTCTGCATTCAAGACACCGGAACAGGCATGAAGAGAAACACTGTCAATTTGACGAAGTGTGAAGCTGATTTCTCCTCCCGTTTCCGCAGTACAAATCATGCAAGAGAAGGGAGGCATGCGATCTTGTGAAATAATGTTTATCAACTTGGAATAACACCAATAAATTGTGAAAATTGGAAAGTTACATGCACATGAATGTGTTGTATAACAGAATTACTGAGTAGAGCACAGTAGACAATAGATTTCTGGTTAAAAAATGATCTATTGAAAAATGGAACAGATTTACAGAGTGTGCCAAAAAATGTACACCAGTCTAATAGAATAGCCAATTCTCCCTCAAATGATCTCAAATTTTCACAAAATGTATAAAAAGTTTAATTTTTAATCTTTTTTTTTCACTTTTTTCACTAGAAATGAAAAGGCATTTTGTGTGTTAGAATATGCTTGAACACAAACAGTGCAGTGTGCATTTTTGAGAAAATTCAATAAAAATGCTCCAACTGCTAAGCAGATTTGGACATGGCACAAGAAATCGGGAACCAGGTTCGAGAAACATTTGTGCACAGCCCCCAGAAAGTCTGTAAGAAGAGCATCTCTGGAAACCCGTGTTTGGCAGGAGCTGGACTACTGACTTGATGTGTGTTGTGTCTTGGGCGGTGCACATATTGAAAATTTGTGAAGCTGTGGAATCGGTTATTGAATCTACATCCCTCTGAATTTCTTGTTCAAACTTTGATAAATAAATCTTGTATTGTTCACCATGAAGCCTATTTAATTTCGCTTGCCTAGGCCATGTAGCTACTCAGATATTCACATCTCAAATGATGTCAAATTTTTTGGGACACCCTGTGTAGGTGTAGCCCACATAGTGTGAACCCATTTTGAACCCAAAGACTTATTCTGCTGCTATAGTCCAGACCAGTACAACTTTAGGTTAACATAGAGTTCCATGGTTGTTGGTGTTGATGAACACCTTAATGCCTTTTAAGAGAGGTCCTCAACACAGGCTGATGTCTATGAAGAAATCCAGTTATGATGCAAGGTAAAGTTGTAGGATGTTTAAAATGACTATGTGGGTACAAAGACCAGTGTGTTGGGATTTTGGACTGCTGTGCAGTACAATAGTTGAATAAGACTACAGAAAATAAGGGGACTGAGGACTGAACTGCTCCATTCCATTATTTTAAACGTACACAATTTTCCACTTACCCCAGATATAGTTGATCAGAGAAGTCATCTTTCCAAATTGTGCTTCTTTAGTTTAGCGCTGGAGCTACGCAGCTAACAGTGATAGTCACTAGAAGTCAATTGTCAATTCTTTTCTGTCAATACATTTGCAAAACTCTCAACTCACTCAAACCACATTCAGGCCTTCACTGAGGTCGTACAGAATTACCAGCGTGGGTGAGAACACAGAAACAAAAAGCGATTGTGATCTGGTGTTCATAGATCTGCATGACGTGTGTGCACACAAAGGAGTGGATTCTGTAGGGGAGGCAGAACTCAGCACAACTCCTGTTGTTTACAATGGTTGCCAGCAGTTTTTAGCTACACTGTGAATTTCTGTTCATTTTATAGTTCACAGTATGTCATACTGTGTCTTAAACCACATCAACAAATCTGTGCAACCTTAATGAAGAGCCGGATGCTGTTTCAGCACATTGAGAGATGAAAAGATTTGGTTGACTATTGACTTCTATGGTTTGGTAGCAATGTTTGCCTTTTAGCTACAGCACTAAACGGAAGAAGCAAAATTTGGACATCAAACACATTTTGGCTAATTAATGACATCTGGAGTACACAGGTTATTATACAGATTATGTTTTTGGCCTAACCGTTCCTTTCATTTGTTGTGACTATTTATTAAATACTCATGGCAGCCAAAACAAACAGAAACAAATAAGTATTGCTATAAGTATGTGTTCAGATATGATACATGAAGTAAATGAGTGGGCTGAATGAATGAATGAATGGAGTCCAGATCTTACAATCACTGAATGTGTTTGGTGTTACTTGGATCATGAGAAGCAGAAAATGCAACCAAGTTGGAAGACTGAACTTTTTGAGGCGTGGAAAAATATCCCAGCTCATTTCTTTGAAAAACTGAAAGAATGTCTCCGGTATGACACCGTTTTAGGACCATAGAGAATTAAGTGGTAATAAGTGGTAATATCTCGAGTTTAAGGTTATAATATTTCAAGAATGAAGTTGTAATATATTGATAATAAAGTTGTAAAGATACAAGAATAAACTTGTGATATTTTGAGGATAAAGCAGGCTAAATGTAGGGGGGCCATAGCGCCATAAAGCGTTGGGGCCTCGGTTGCTGTCCACAAAGACACCAAGAGCGCTGGAGTTCCACTCCTTCAGGATCATTTTGATTATCAGTCTCCTGTGAAACTGCATGCCCTCTGTGAATAGCTCAGAGATGTAGACACCAATAGCCGTGTAGACGACTACTGCCTGCGATTCTCCTTCAACAAAACAGACAATTTGCTCCAGGTCCATCTATTTCTAATTTTATTTTCTATACAAACACAGTTTCTTGCACAACGGTTCCAGTGCTCTTATACTATAACAATCTGGTGCTGATGTGCCAGGAAAGACAGGGAGACTAAGCATTTCTTTATTGGTGAAACCGATGTGAACATATAACTCTACCAACTCCTTAACGCCCTTCATCTTAACATGAGGAGGTTGTTATCATCCTTTTGCAAACCCATTTGGCCACAATACTACAACTTTTCCTGGTAATATCCCACTTTTATGTTATAATTCTGTGATTTTATTCTCGAAATATTATGACTTTATTCTTGAAGTCTACTATTTTCATTTTTTTTTACAGTGGCCCTACAACGACGTTGTACTCCCGAAAAGAAGGGAAGCTGTGAAAAAGCAAATTGCAGAGATGCTAAATGCTGAAACATTTGGTATCATAGTTAGTTGTTGAGGCTTCTGTATAATTTTATGTTTAAATACTAATTTATACAAATGAACAGTTGCCTCTGAGTTTTCCACAGTACTATACACGTAATTGTTCCAACTGTCATCACTGTGCTCTTCATCATCATCATCATCATCATCATCCCCATGTTCTTATCCCCAGTCTCAGTCTCTTCATAACTTCTCTCCGTTGGCCTCCAAGCTGACTGACACTGCCACAAGTGCTTCAGGGGCGTTGGACTGTTAATGGAGATAGAAGCCCTGTGGATTACCCGCCTGATCGCTGTCTCACCTTGTCTTCTCTCTTCGTCCGTTGCATTAGGAGAGTCAGCTGCTAAATCATTTATTCTTTTTTTCTCCTCTCTCTCCACATGTTCACTCAATCCATGGGCTGAGAAAATGTGTGTAATCCCATCAATAGAAGCCTGGGCAAAGGTTCTTTATTCACGCTCTCATTCACACAATGTATTTGCCTTTCAGCTCTCTTACTGGTTCTGCCACACACACATACACCTCAACCCTCCTAGAAGCTGCATTTGGGGGGCATCAGTGGCAAAAGGAAGAGCGTGTGTGTGTGTGTGTGTGTGTGTGTGTCACTCTAAGTGACTATGTCTGCACTAGACTTTAAAAGCTGTTCGTCATGCCTGTAGGCTTTGTGAACATGGCTGACACTTTCTGAAAGAGAGGACAAAACAAAAGGCTCCTCAAAACACATTAAACTTCTCCCTGACCTGCTCTTAGGTTCTCTCATCCATCTCGCCCTTCCACAAAAATGTTTTTTTTTTTTTTTACATGTGAGCCAGGCTCAGCTGCACAAGGACACAAGAAATGGCCTCACTAATGCGTCAACAAAGAAAGAAGAAAACGTCTTATTCATGTCGGGTTTGTTCAAACATTGTGACTTCATTCACAAAATGGGGCCTATGGCTGTGCTGAAGAGTGTCTTATGTAAAGTTAATGAGAAGAGGATCATGGCAAGAGTGACCATATTGTATGTGAGGAGTAAGTAAACCATAACATGCTTTAAAAGATATCAAAAATGTGTGGACACCCCTTCTAATTATTCTAATTATCTAATTATATCTAATTACTGCCAAGCGTCAGCTGGAGTGGTGTAAAGCACGCTGTCACTGAATTCCAGACCACCAAAACTTCTCTAGAGGGACAAATCTCGCTTTACTATCTGCAGTCTAATGAAACGGCAGGAGAACGCTACCACCAGATTACCAACAGTAAAGTTTGGTTGAGGAGGAATAATGGTCTGGGGTTGTTTCTCAAGGTCTGGGCTTGATAGCTTGTTTCCAGTGAAGGATAATGTCAATGCTACAACTTACAAAGATCTTTAAGACATGCATGTTCTGTGTGATGGTTTCTCAGTGTTATTTTGCTGAAAAATATGGTTAGTAAATTTGTAAAATCTGTGGTGGACAGATTTGACTAATAAATGTATTTTCTTGACAAATGATCAAAGTATCATGTTCTTTTTTTGGACTCAAATACTGTAGGTAGCTGTAATCCTTATGCTAGCTATGTTAACTATCCTAAAATGTACTTTATGTTAAGCTAATAAGAACAATTTCAAGGCAAGAGTGACATCATTTTACTTAGGTACAAATGGACTAAGTGCAATAGCAGTAATGCTCATACAAGCTAAGCTATAAAATTAGCATGTACTTTCACCATCCCTTCAGAGTTATTCTCCTTCCAATTGCTTTAACTGAATGAATCTTCCCCAGCTCTCCCTCCCTCATCCTTCTCTTGCCGTTATGAATGGGTGGTCTGGATGTATGTAAACAGAATATTACCCAGCCACATTAATAATACAGGGTGTAAAGTGTAGCGTAATCTCTCTTCCTCTTACTTTGGCAGGCACTAATGGCTCTTAGAGCTAGTGGTGTTACACTAAATGCTAACGAAGCAACGCAGTGTTTATGCTGAGCTGTTAATGTGCTCCCCAGCCACTTTGGCCAACCTAACGCCTCACTCGTCTAAGATAGCTAACATATGTTCATTAGAAATAGATCCATCCCACAACATCTGACAACAAATAACTGTGATTTATTGATCAGGCCTATAAACAAGAGTTTTTGTGTGCAGTCTTATCCAGGAAGGAGGTGGATAGCACATGTGGTGCCGAGCGCCCATTTATATACACATTTCAGACTCTAAACACATCATTTAGTGGACATGCGGGGGAAACTGAAGGCAGCATTAAAGAAAAGCAAGTGACACTCAGTTCGTTTATCATTCAAGCTATCACTGTTGGTTACATTTGTTACGCTAGCACCTAGCTTGTACAGCTCACACGCAATTAATGACCGACATAGTTTATCTCTGCGCCGCCATGTCTGACTTTGGCTGTTTATATTCTGTCAACGCAACAGAATATAACGAGCCATCAATTTCAACAGGGCAGCTGAAGCCCGTGAGCAGCTAGTACACTTTTAAGACTGACTTGCGTCAACAAATCGTGCGAGATCGGTGCATGTTGTCCATGTTTACTGCTAGAACTGGTCCACTGTATCTAGAAACGTTGAATCTGAATCCAGTATTACATACTACACACTTTGTATGAGTAGAACCACTAGGGAACCCTCATGACTGCAACTACTGTAGTAATTTCATGGTTAATGGTTGGAAACAACAGAAAAAAAATCTGATTAGCGAGCTTTCCTATTGGTCAGAACTGTAGACGTTGGCCTATCGTGCCAGTTAACCACTAATATAATGAGGAACTGGCAGGGGAATCAACCAATCACATTTGAAGTTACAATGGGAGGGACAAATTTTGTACATACAAGGGAAGTTATTCATTAATGTCTGTTAGACGATTGAAATAAAACACTGCATATTCTTTACAAGCCTCAAATGTATGTGTTTTATTTAGAACAGCAAACTTAGCACTTCTCATCACCAGTTCATGTGAATCACCATTAGCGTAGCACTAGCATAGTAACTTAAAACTCCCATAGGGGTGCTAGCAGAAATGAGCACTAAAGTAGAGGTTTTTATTACCTTGTTTTAAACTGGGTTTAATATATGGCCCAAACTCAGTGTCAAACACTAATAGTTATGCTTTACCTCTATCTAGGAAACATTTGCTTATTACCTTCTTTTTTTAACTACAGTGTCACAGCAACCTCTTTGCTTTGATGGTGAATGTCCTTATATTTTTTAATGCGTGAAAATATTATAGAGGCCACACTGCAAAAGTTTCAAAACATACCATTCACTCCTCCATCCATACAGTCTATATATGGAAAGCAAGCTGCAAACAAAGTTAGTCACATCACTATCATAAATGGACCTCAGGGAGAAAAAACAGAACATAATGTGTGTGATATGGACCCATTAATATGTTTTGATATTTCATGATATGTTCATCATTCCATCTGGCATCTTCCCAAGGTTAAGTAATACATTCAGGAGTCAAGCTGCTATGCACCATTGGGGACTGAAGAATCACACAGTGTCTACTGTCTGCACATTTCTTATTCTAGCCTGATATTGTTGCCTATGATGTGACATACAGTGGTTTCGAACACACTAATCTTGCTACACAGGCTGACTACTTGTAGTAGCACTATTTTGGCTGCAACTAGAGCTCTCTTCCAGTGTATTTGTGCGGATGGAGATGTACTGTGTATTGTTTACTGTCACTTTAAGGTAGACGCGACGCTCTGCCACACACATTTACTCAGACATCCGCATGCACACAGCAATGTGAGGGAAGTCCAAGGGCATTAAGCTTGAGGAGCATGATCTCATTTCTGTATCTGTGTGAATTGGAGGATGGGAGAAAGTGGAAAATGCAGTTATGTGCATCATTTTCTAAGATTATATGAAATGATTCAGGTGTGTACAACTCAGTGGCAGGACAAGTGCATAAAACATGTTTAATAGGAAATGAATTACATATAATATATTTTTCTGTATTCTATTTACTGTGTCCACTCTGTGTCCATTGCCTTCTTCTGTTCTAGGATTCTTGCACTCAGTTTTTCAAAGAAATCTGCAGGGACGTTTGTCCACACCTCCAAAGTTCAGTCTTAGGAGTTGGTTGCATTTTCTACTTCTTACAATCCAAGTAAACCCAAACACATTCAGCGACGTTGAGGTCCAGACTACTGGGGGGACAGATCGTTGTTCTGAGAACACCAGCAGATTCTTTGATTAATTTGCACATTTTCCTCTTTTTGGGTCAGTTTCCTTTTCTCCTTAAGCTGTTCTTGACACCCACACATCCTTTCAGACCCATGGCATTGAGTTGTCTTCTCAAAATGCAAGGATAGACAGAAACACCTGTGGAAGAGTGAAGCTTGATTTTCTCCTCTCAAAGACAAATGCTTTAATGGTGCTCTATGTTGCTCTAATGGTGACAATTTGGGAGTCTACCAGGTCCTGCATGGTCGTTAAGTGTCCTGTGCTTTTCACTTACTATCCTTTATCTTTCCCCTTCTTCATGCAAGTGGAATATTTTACGTGTCTTCTCCTAAGAAATATGTTTTTTTGGGCGTAATAAATTGCCCATTTTAAAAGCACTTACTTTACTTTTTACTGTATTTTACACGAATGTTGCATATGCAGGAGAACACTTGAGGTTGTGTGTTAGTGCAAATTACATCATGGCTATGATGATCTAATGACAAATGACAGCTCTGATGGTGTTATTCATAACCCCCCCCCCATGTGCTATTGCTTAAAATGTAGTTGATTTCTCTGTTTTTCTACAAATATGAGAGGTTTAATATAAAGTATATCAATATAGTACCAAATTGGTTCAAATTCACAGTTGAAAACATATTTCAGATTTCATCTGACTTGGACTTTGGACTAAAACGCCTTTGCTTTGAATGACCTTATACATTAGTTATGTTTATGTAATGAAAATAAATGATGGAACAATATAATACGACCAAAACTTTACCAAATGTTTCAGTAGTTATGATTTTCGTTAATTCGGTAACACTTTCTATGAATGTCACATTTGTAAGCATCTACAAACACATCCATAACGTGTTATAATGCATTCATAAGGCATCATAAACATGGCGATGAATATTTTAAAACATGCATTACACATTATAGCTATGCTTATTATGCTTTATGAATTGTTAATATAATGCATTATCATATATCATTATCATATAGCTCATATGTCATATGTGTCCGCTCTAAGTAAAGTGAAGCATACTGTATTAAAGCCTCCCCCAGTGTTAAGAGTGAGGCTTCCAGCTGAAGTATTCACTGAAGTATTTACTGAAACACTAAAACATACATAATAAAGCTCATTACAGACTTCAAATGTCAGAGTTTAAAGTAGTTCTACCATCAGTGTTTTACCCAATAAGGGAAAATCAATGTACAGCATTGTTAGATTCGCACTAACGTAACACTGCATATCCAATAGAATGCTAGCAAAAATTAGCCTCACTTTAGTGTGTTGTGATGTTACAGAGTGAAGGTTTCTAGCACTTGACAGAGCCAGTGACGCCTCACTCTTAACACTGGAGGAGACTTTAGTACAGTGGTGGACAAATACAACTTATGAGCTCTTATAATTTGTTATGAGCAGTACTTATAATGCATTATCTATACAATTTATAATGCATGTATAATGCATGGCTATAATATGCAATGTATATTTATAAACATGTATATATTGCCTTATGAATGTATTATACCATGTTATAAATACGTTTATAGATGCTTACAAACATGACAAAGTGTTACCTCTAATTTTCAGCAACACAACACAGATGCACAGTTTTATGCATAAAAACATGATATTTTCAATAAGTGTGAACCTGTGGTGATTATAATATATTCTAGTGCTTTTTAAAGAATTTTCAGTATGTTCTACTACAAAAATACTGCAAACTGTGTTCACAGTTTTCATATTGTTCTATTCCTGCTCAGACGCATGACAGCAGGCAGTTGTGGCGGCGGTGGCCCACCTGTTATTTCGGTAAGTGAGTTAGACCATCCTGTGTGCAGCAGTGGCACAAAAATAAAAGGACAAAAACGAAGAAAGGTCAAGTGTCCTCTGGCCATCAGCAAAACTATGTGGAGCAAGCTCTCTCTGACTCTCTCTCACAAAAACACACACACACACACACACACACACACACACACACACACACACACACACACACACAAACACACACACACACACACACACACACACACACACACACACACACACACACACGCACACACACTTGCATGCGCATTTGCGCACACTCCAGCTCCTGTCACACTGTATTATCTCTCAGCGTACTGAAAGCTGCCATGGTGTGGGCTCTGCAGGGGAAAGTGATATGATTGATTAGAGCTGGAGCTCCATCTGACTTCTGCCTGCTCGCGGACAGCAGTGAGATGTCCACTCCCAGACCTCCCGATCTCAGCCTCCCTATCTGTGAGCATTGTTTTGGCCCCACCCTGCATAGCATTGCTCTAAAGCAGTGGTCACCCAGCCTGCTCTTATAGATCCACTTTCCCAGACTTCAGCTCCAACCCTAATCAACCCCACCTGATCTACTTAATTGCTGTCTTCAGGAGTCCTTGATTAGCAGAATGAGGTGTGCGAGACTTGGAGGGTTGGAGGAAAACTTGAAGGGAGGATGATGTCCAGGAGTGGGATTGTTGACCACTGCTGCAAAGGACTCATATAAATTGAGTCTCTCAAATTGATGCCCATTCAGCCTTTTAGCAGTTTATCCAGGCCCCAAGTAACCATATGCTCCACAGAGCATATCTTTGCAGATAGAATTGGACGCTTCTGCCTTAACCATAAGTCAAACTTGACATTACACCTAACCCTAAACCTAACATAACCCTAACCTTAACCTCAACCCAAAACATAAATCTAAATTATGACTGTTTTTTACATGCATGCAAATTCAGCCTTTAAGATGCTGCTACTACTGCTTTTAGCTATGCACCATACTTTTGTCTGTTATTTTGTCTGCTCAACTACATTTAGTGTAAATAGAATGGTCTCTAACTGTGGTCAAACTTTTGGTTTGACGTGGGCCAGTTTAATACAGGTGTACAGGCATAACAGGAAGAGTATATGTATATTAGCATGCAGTGCTAGTCTAGGTGAGATCATTAGAAGCTTGTGTGTCTGTATGTGTGTGTGTTTCTCAGTGTGTGCACCACTGAGACACATACTTACAGTGACAGAGGAGGTGTTAGATGCCTTGCAGGGCCCAGCGTGTGCTCTGCTTGGCTGGCCTGTCCGCCTTCTCACCTTAATCCAAACAGAAAAGAGACTACCAGCGTGGGTCCCAAATAGCTCTTCCTCTGCCACTGCAGAAGAGGCTACAGGGTGGATGTGCAAGCCTGCATATGTATGTGAGCTCCATTCTTCAACAGAGCCTCCTCTTGAGTGCCATAGCTTGTTTGCTTTTGTGAATGAACAGGACTAGCGCCTATCTAACTCACTAGGGCATGTTTCGATTGATCTGTACCTCGAATGAGGACTTCCAGACATGATCCAAAGGAACGAGATCAGAGCTGATCCAGGTGTATGTTAACAAATAAGATACTGCTATGTTAAACTTGATTTACTTGGCAAGAACTACAAAACATCATTAGAATGTGACAGTGGAATTGCCGACTTTTCACGTTTTAATTTCCAATGCGAGGTACTATTATGTAGAAAATACATCACTTTAGGCCTTCTAGATGCACTATATGTGTCATGGACAGCAAATATGGACCCTAGTCTAACCCAGTCAGTCAGGTGTTAGCGACTGAAAACAGCAGCAGCTATAAACCAGGGCTCTTGACTGAAAGAGTCACTGTAAAACCACAGCAAACATAAATAGGAACATAAATATATGCTAATATGCCTGTTAAAAGCTTCATATAATGTCTTTTTATTAGCTTCAAATATCTGCACTTAAATGTGCAGGAGCACCACTGCTAACACAGTACTGGAATCCCAAAGCATTATTTTAGAGGTGTTTTTCTCCTTATTTTTAACCAAGTTCTGAAATGTACAGCGTGAAACTATTTGCAGTGTAAAATAAAATGTAATATCAGTGTTTTGACCTTGTTTCAGCTGGCCACATTTCATCTAAACACTGACATGTAAATTATGATTGCATGTCCAAAACAACCTACTGCCACAAATTTCACTTGCGACTGGTTTAAAGTCTAACTTTAGACTTTAAACTAGTGCTGAAATGTTCTAGAGAAATAGGAAATGAAAGCATATTCAGAACATTCTAAAATGCTTTTTTTACCTAAGTAGTCTGCAAAAAACCAAAAGATATCAGTACAGAATGTGTACCACTATTTGTGCATCAGACCTGAAGTGATTTCACTGTAATAGCCAGTATTAAACACACTGCAAAGTGGGCCTTAAAAACAGTCAAAACATAAGATATATCAACCCACATTATGCCCAAATTAAATATGAATTAATTTCAATTTAGTATTAATTGGCAGTCTAGCATATTATATCTGAATTAGTGTGGCTATATCACTTATGGAAATATAAAAATGGGATTTTTAAGTGTTCAGATTGGAAAACTGGACCAGGACATCCCTAATATGTGTATCCTGTGAACTAACATTAATTAACACTTTGATAAATCGATTAAATTCATTTTAACCCCAATCCACACGTATGGGACAGGTAATCACAGCAGTGACCATTACACAATTCAGTCTTAAACAGCAGGTTTCATTTTGAGGGATGGAAGAGGTCAGAAAATGGTCATCTTGACTTAAACCTTACTGATCAATTCAACCTGACTTCAAAAGACAAAACTGACCCTAATTTAACCCTAAACCAAACACTCACTGTAACCATGACCTCTCACTCCAAAACCTAGACCTAACCCTAATCCTTACCTAGAACAAATTATAACTGCCACCCTAAGATTTACCTTAACCCAAAACCCAAACCTTAAACCAGGTTCTAGCCTTGGTCTTAATCACAATCCCAATTTTAACATTCACCCCAAAATCTAACCCTATTCCTAAACTAGAAGTCAACTCCAACCTTAAGCTTTACCCTAACCCGAAACCTAAACCTTGAACCAGGTTCTAGCCTTGGTCTTAATCACAATCCCAATTTTAACATTCACCCCAAAACCTAACCCTATTCCTAAACTAGAAGTCAACTCCAACCTTAAGCTTTACCCTAACCCGAAACCTAAACCTTGAACCAGGCTCTAGTCTTGTTCTTAACCCTAACCCTAATCTGAACACTGTTGTCATCCAAATTTCAGCAAACAGTATGTTAATATTCACAGAGGATCTATGAAGTGGGACCACATTATGCATACTTGGGCTGCAATTACTGGAGAAGCTCTTCAGAATACTTGAGACTTCATTTGAGAGTAAAACCAAAACCCTGTTGATGGCACGAGTTGTCAGTGTGTAGAAGCTTGACCAGCACAATGTTCAGCCAACTGTATTCAAATTATGCTATAGCTCAGCCCAACATCCATCCTTTTGAGTTCTATGGATGTACATATATGATCACTGATACAGCACGAAAAGCTGTAATACATCCAGCTCTCTGATCTGTCTTTGATCTGTGCTCGTAAAGGTGAGGTTATGGCTTCAAGTCCCACACTGCAGCCTTTTGATAAAAGTACTTAACCTCAATTACTATCATAAAAATGTCAAGCTGTCTGGGTAAACTTTGTCGATTTAAAATGGCTAAAAAAAAAGAAGACCATGTGAGCTTTAAGAGCATCTGTTGGCCAAAGAGATAAAGAGAGAAGTATAATCTGACCATTATGGAAGAAGGATGAAATCTTATGTAGCAGGCAAAGAACTGTGGAATTCCTAGATTCTGTCCCAGAGCAGAGTAAACCCTCTTAAATGCCAGGAATTTTGCAGAAAAGAGTTTCAGAAAATGACCACAGAGCAGAAGGAGAGGGTGATGTGGAGTTGAACGGTTTAATAGATGCTGATCCGATTGTTATTGTGTCTTTTTTGCTGATCTGAATCCACAGAGCTCAGGGGGAGCAGGTTTTTTTATCACAGTGCTACATCAGTGCTAAGATTCTGTTGTGCTATGCTAACATTTTTGAAGCACTGACTCTTGTTTTGGAGACAAACCTTGTATTTTGTACCTCTGTGAGGTCCTGGTTTATGTTTATATGTGTCAATTTTCGGTTTTCTCTGTTTCACCAGTGTCTGCCCTTCAAAATGATGGTAGCACTAATGCTAACACGTTGATGTCTCTGTTTATTTTGGTGACATATGTCGCTTATCTCTGGAGTCAAGAGATAAATGGATCGGTTCTTAGGTAGCAAGAAGTAAGGTGTGTCGCAGGGTAGTAGTCATGTGTCGGACACACGCTTGCTCAGAGGCTAAGAGGCAAACGGTTTCGAATAAAAGGATAAGTGTGTGAGACAAACAGCATAAACATTTAATACGTGCTGACAGAGGCAATAAGCCTTTGGCCCTGGACAGTCTCATTTAGATGGAGAGAAAACAACTACTATAAATCCTCCCAAATGTGTCTTGCCATAAAAGTGTCAGGAGGTCATTTTTATTTGGCCACACAGAAAGAGGGAGAGGGCCCCATGGCAGAGCTCCATGCAGAGGCTTACGGTTGCAAGCCATAGAAGGCTGGCAAGGATTGGGTGGCTTTCAAACGTGGCTGCTTTTTCTCTGTTTCATGTCTCTTCACAAGTTTATGTTTCCACAGAGATAGTTACTGCATGGACCCCAGTGGTAAACTGTGACTAGTTAGCAGTTCGGTCAAGAAAATGAGACAAAAATTCACCTCCATGATGACGCAAACTTCCGATACGGGTTTTAATAGTATGTTGGCGCTAGGAGAACACTGGCGCATCTAAAAATGTTTAGCAGTTTTAATTATTTCTTGATGCTAGTAAAAGACATTCCATGCTTTATTTGTTTCTTGGGCTAAAATTTTACAGCGACTCATTGAGTAGAGTCTCACGTAGAGCTGTCACTATTTTCTATTGCCGAAAACAGACAGGAACATGGCTAAATAACAGCTCTTAACACCATCAATGATGTATCGAGGATTTCCAAAAGAGAAGGCCTGTAGTGACTTTTATAAAGTTTACAATTGTAAACCAAGCCATAATTGGTTGAGTCCTCTGTCACTTTCTAAGTACATCGGTGGTTAATCTGATGTGTAAAGTCTTTAGTTTAGCTTGTTAATCCTGACCAATGGACCATGGAACATGCTTAGCTGTGTCTACCTAGATACCATGGACAAAAAAACAAAATCCTAACCAGACAAGATTTGAACCCTTTTGTTTCATACCAAATAAATTAGAGTATTATTACACTTATTGCAGACTTTAAATACAGCATGCCTGATGTTTCTATTTAATATATCCATATAATTCCCAGAAATCACTGGGCCTTCTCTGAAGGCTTTTAAAGGCCCAAGTTCCCCATTGATGAGTAATATGTGTAATATCACATAAGCTCTGCATTTATAGCTTCCCAGGGCTTTATTGGTAGAAGAATCTTTCCATATAAACTGAATTAAATTATAGACTAAACATCCAATGAGCTCTCAGCCAGTGGCGGTTGAACAGAAACCAGTCAGTCTGAGGTGAATGCTTGACCACTGATGACCACATTAAAGCAGCTTCCTACTTTCTTCTAACTTTCTTGACCAAAGTACAGATAAAATAAGTGTCTTAGTGGCTACTGCTGCTGTTTATTAGCTATATGACATACTTTGGTCCTTTTTTGGTTTACTGTATGTTATATAGTCTCAAAAAAATACAGGAAAGATTTTTGAGATTACTTTACAATTATAAATCAGTAACTTCAGAGATAAGAGTGTGAGGTTTTAGGCACAATTAACTAATTAGTGGGTAGTTGGTAAGCTTTCATTACCTGCTAGCTATATTAGCCTCATTGCTCCAGTAAAAAGAGCCACCTTGGCTGATCTTGGCTGATCAACCACATTCGGGACAAAACACTTTAAATTTGATTTGTTCCCTTCACTCCAAGCCTGCATAGGTAGTGGTCATCTCATATAGGCTATTAGCAGAGCAAAAGATGGAAACACATTAGAAGCATGCATGTGGCCAGTGGCCCTGATGTGAGTGAAAATGTCTATGTGTGTGTGCATACTGTAGACATCTGGGGCGGCAATCAGCGGGCCGCTCTCATGGACTGCCAAGCCAAACAAGGCAATAACAAATCCACTTTACAGATCATCGATCTGCCCCGGGCCGGGCCAACGTAAACACTCGCCGCCTCAAGTTTGCTTTTCAAAGCAGGGCCCGGGGATCGAGAGGAGGCTGCTCACCCCCCTTCCCCTCCGTCCAGTTCTGTCTGTCTGTCTGTCTGTACCTCTCTCTGTTTCTCAATTTACTTCAATTCAGGCTACTTTTTTCGGATGATGACTAATGCTGCTGTGTTGCCAAATATAAGAATATGATGTGTAGAAATATTAAAGAGTAAGACAATAAGAAGTGGACCATTTACTGAATTGGTTCCAAGTGAGAATCTAAACACATTTAAGAAATTATGAAGTACTCCATTTTATCACTACCAAATCAATCTCAACACTACTGACACTTCACCAAATGTTTCCGAAGTGACTGTGCCAGTTTGTTGCCAGTAGTGACAATTTCAGCTAGTTTTCAGGTAAACTCAAAAGGGCTAGCCAGCACATGACTAGCGAGCACAGCTTTGAGCAGCCGTATGCATAAAATCAAAATGCTTTTCATTCAAACACTAAAATAGTTGATTTTCAGACTTTGGGACATATTTATTTCAAAACAGTGAGATGTAATGTGGCAATGAGGGACAAGGATGCAGTCTCACTTCCTGCTGTAAAATGCACGGGCATGAATAAATTAAGGCTCCAGCTATGGACTAAAACTCTGCGTTTCACTAGTGGCATATTTTTCATGTAAAATTTTAATTAAACACTTTAAAAGTAATCAAAAAGATATTACAAAAAAAATAGTAATACATTGCAAATAAATGATTAAATAATGATTTTCTACATATTTTGCTGATTAATATTTCTACTCATTTGGTGGGTAATTGAAATGTTCTTTTTTAAATGCTGACTACACAGATAAATGGCTTTACATCTCATTTTCTCTGAATGACTTTACAGCACTGAGTATCCATTAAAAACAGTTTTTCATCAACAAATGATTCCTCCTCATACACTTTCTGTACGCCACACTATGGACCCACACAGGGGGGGTTAAGACTGGTCACTTCACAGCGGCTTTTCAGTAACACAGCAGGATAAAGATGTGTTGCGGCTGGCTCTCTAACAGCCGCTCTGCTCCATCATGCTACTGTATTAGCAGCATTGTATGGGAGCCAGTTATATGTGTCAGGACTGCAGCAGATGGTGTGAAGTTCAGCAGGGCCAGAAGGCCATTGATTTTTGGGGACAGTGGATTATGTGAGGGTGGGAGGGGGGCACAGGACGCAGCGCTGTAGCAAAAGAGCAACTGCCAGCTCAGATCAGAGATAGAGCGAGAGAGATTATTATGAATGGTTATTATTGATTATTACGTATTTGGGAATGTTTTATATATTTTTTTTATTATTTTCACCCTTTGTCTTTATTGATTACTAAGAATCCTGTAAATAAATGAATTTCTAGTGTTATCTCCTAATTTGGATTTTTCCTTCTTCCCTTATTTATGAATATGTGTGTTTTGTTAATAACAGCGTATCTCATACTAATAAAGCACTTCTGAACTGAACTGAGGTTCCTCGGCTTGGCTTACGGTCAGAGCAAAAAATAGAAATAGCCCTCTCTTTTCTCACCCTCTCTCTCTCTCTCTCGCTCTCTCTCTCTCTATCTCTCACACACACACACTTTTCTTTCCCTCTTTTGTCTCTTACACTCTCTTACTTTGTCTGTTTCTATCTCTCTATCCCATCACTTTCCTTCTTTTTTGCTTGCTTTCTCGCTCTTTTCTCGCTCTGTCTCTGTCCCCTTGTCACTGTCTCTATCTTTATCTTTCTGTCTGTCTCTCTTCCTCTCTTTCTTCCTGTCTCTATTTCTTTCTTTCTTTCTGTCTCTCTCTTTCTTTCTCTCTGTCTCTATCTTTATCTGTCTTTCTCTGTCTCTCTCTCTCTCATAGTCTCTATCTCTCTTTATCTTTCTCTGTCCTATCTTTATTTGTTCTCTCTCTCTCTCTCTCTCTCTCTCTCTCTCTCTCTCTCTCTCTCTCATAGTCACTGCCTCTCTATTCTATCATTGTCTGTTTCTTTCTTTCTTTCTTTCTTTCTTTCTTTCTTTCTTTCTTTCTTTCTCTCTCTCTCAGTGCTGAGCAGAGCGAGTGTTTAGCTGTGTGTTTAGCTCCTCAGTGAGGCCCGGGTCAGGAGACAGCCTCCATTGAGCGAGCAAATGAGGCTTACCAACCCAAGAGACCACAGCTTACGGAAACACAGCGTCCGTCTCAGCCTCTGTCCGTATGTCCAGCCGCACAGCAGTTCAGGGTGAGCTGGAGATGAAAACCGCCAGAAGATCTGGGTCACTCGCCAAGATCCAAAACACACCTGATGTGGAGAAGTGTGCTAAAGTATGTTGTGTGTGTATGAGAGAAAGAGAGGAATCTGCTGGAGACATTATAAAGGACAAAAACAAAGACATTCACAGAACTAGCATCAATATTAGCGTTTTTTTCTGGTTGAAAAAATCAGTGAAAAATCTGCTTCACACAGTTTCTTGTCTTCCTAAATGTAATCAAGCAGCCAGGGCATGGCTGATGTCTCAAACTGCTTCTTTAGCTGTCTACAACAAACAAACCTGGGCCGAAATGATGCATCAATCATCAAATCAGACAATCAAAAATGATGATATTTTAAAGGGCTCATACCAAGGAAAACTGAATATTCCTCATATAAATTAAATACATATGTTGTTATTAGATTCATTTAAATGAATATAGTTTAGTGCAAAAACAGCCCATTTTGAATTCATTACTTTGATGATGTCACAAAAGCTAAGACACATTCTTGTATGCACGTCTATTTGCCATTGCTGAACAACCTAATGTGATTTGAGGTAAGTGATTTAGGCAGTGGGCACAGGACTAGTTGTAACTGTAATGTGAATATTGGGAAAATTGTAATTTTATCATTATCATATCATTTTATTAACAATATCTCAGGTAAACTGTATTTTTAAGTGTGTCTTTTTTCCCTTGTGTGCTACTGAAAGCAGTAGGTGTTTCTCGGTTTACTGCGTATTGTAAACCTGCTTAAGGCCTGGAAGAGCCTGTAGCACTAGCAACTGTTACTGTCTGGACTTCCCCAGTTCTGTCGCTCTCTGATTGGTCAATTCAATGACCCAGTATCTGCAGCTTTGCAACACTTTTCCAGATATTTTTAGCAAGAAGGTTTCAGCACTCCGAACTGAAGCTAAGCTGTGTTCACCTCGGCCAGTGACCCGGTCAGCGGAGGACGAGGATGTCACTTCCTATGCTTGGCTCCATTCCCTGAAAGATGGAGAGAGAGAGAGAGAGTGAGGGAGAGAGAGAGAGAAAGTGAGACAGAGACAGAGAGGAAGAGGCACCTAGACAGATGCATAAACGTACTGATTGACGAGAGGACAGTGGCATCGAAATCTATTTTTGAGTAGGACTGTAAACACGTATGCAGGCCACCAAGGTTGTTTTTTTCGGGATACCTTTCCCAAATTTGCTATCAGTGGCAAAGTCATAAAATCAGGCCAGACCAGTATGCAGGATTAACTCAACCAACACTGCAGCACCCTTTACTGTAAAGCATGCATCCACTCTTAAGAAGCTCACCATAACATTTACCCAATGAAGACAACATAACTGAGTTCAATTTAGACAGCTGAGATGCACAAAGATGAAAAAAACCACCAACCAAAACTGTCAAAAGCAACTTGGTTTAATGATTGCAGTGAAGTAAGCTTTTGCTTTGACCTTGAATCAGCTTGTTTTAGCTTTGTGATAAAAGAGTATTGTAAGTACCAAATTTTGAGACCACTGACGACAATTGTCTTTATTATTTATCTCACTCTTAAAAAAAAAAAGGTTTTTAAGTAAAGAAATGGTTCTATGGAGAACTGTGAGCATTCAAAGAACCCTTAGCATGACTAAAGTTCATCCTGAAAGGAATCTTCAGATTGATGGAGAAGATGTTGTATATGATTCTACATGCAACCCTTTTGAAAAGGTTTCTATATAGCACCAAAGAGGTTCTGCTATCCTTGCGATGTCAAGCTAGTTACAGTAGAAGAACCCTTTTTAGGATACTTTTCAAAAAGGTTTTTTGTACATCCATCTACAGCACATTCTACATCAATCTGAAGAACGCTTTCTCCATGCAAAGAACCCTTTTATCATGAAAAGGGTTCTTTGAGTGTTCATAGTTCTACATAGTAAATTTTTTCCCAAAGACATCATCTTTTTAAGTCTTTAGTGTTTGTGTCTTGGGTTGCCTTTGGAAGAACCCTGTAACATGGGGGAGCGATGATGCAGCGGATGCATACGCTGAGAGAAGCAAGATTTATTAGGGGCAAATCCATAACCAGGGTCTAAAAAACAGTCCAGAGTCAACATGGAAAGGTCGAGGGACAGACATTACGAAAAGGAACACAGACTAGACACACAACGGAAGCCAGAAGAAACAATACCATATAAAGACCAGCATCTAACAAGGGAAAACTCAGGGCTTAAATACAAGAACAACGAGGGTTAACAAGACACAAGTGAAAACAATCAAGGGTGGAGTCTAGAAACAAGGGGGCAGAACAGGGAAGAATCAAAACAAGGAAGCACATGGTCAAGACCAGAGGTAAACAAAATCACATGGAGGACTGGGAGGGGCCAATCATTACAAACCCTAAACACTGCGTTTGGTTTTGCCTTAAGCATGTTTACTATTTGTACTTTGATAAGAGTGGCTGCAATGTACATTTAATTAAATTAAATTCATGTCCATGTTGCCATTTTCCCCACAAAATGTCTGCGCATAGGCCTGCCCCCATGCCCCAACCTTCAGTTCTAAACACTGGCACACTGGTAAAGAACCAAATGCTTGAGGCAAGGGCAGAAAGTAGCGATTTCAGAGATCTGAGACAATGAAGCAGAGCTTGGAACTGGTTGATTGGACTATACTTCACACATTCAGGAATGAAGCGGATGGTGTAATGATTTCGGTTATATGATACAATGACAGCACTCATAGAAAATCTAATTTCATTATCTTAAAAATGCAGCTTAATAAACATCATTTCATTGGCCTGTGATCAGTGTGGGTAGGCTCAGGCATTACCATATCTATGTGCCTGCCAGAGGATAGAAAAAGAAAAGCAACCGGATAAAGCACACACTCCTTCTGTATTACAGCTCTCATCGCTCATGGCTTGTATGAGGAAATGGATGGAGACCCATAGGAAGTGCAGGGGTGGCCTGACAGCATACTCTGACCCACCACCATGTGTATGTTTGTGTGTGTTATGATAGCCCACTGGGTCATTAGCTGTAATCAGAAGGACCTTTCGCTGTCTACAGCCCCATAGGGCCATGCCTAATCAACTACTCCAACTTCCTTACCCTCACACTAAGGAGATTAGCCGAGGTGATTTTTTAGCCTCAATGGGACTCACCTGGTTAAATAAAGGGTAAATAAATACCAAAAACACACACAGGATGGCTTTTAAACAGTGTAAGGACATGGGGTCAAACATATGTCCCATGTATATCATACACCAGATTACAGTGCAATTTAATTTCCAGTGGAAAAGAAAGAAGTTGGAAAGAAGTATTCACTCACCCATCCAAATAATTGAATTTAGGTGTTCCTATCGCTTCCATGGCCAGAGGTGTATAAAACAAGCACCTAGGCCTGCAGACTGCTTCTACAAACATTAGTGAAAGAATGGGTCGCTCTCAGGAGCTCAGGGAATTCCAGCGTGGTACCATGGTAGGATGCCACCTGTGCAACAAGTCCAGTCGTGAAATTTTCTCACTACTAAATATTCCACAGTCAACTGTCAGTGGTATTATAACAAAGTGGAAGCGAATAGGAGTGATAGTAACTCAGCAACGACATGGTAGACCACATAAAATGACAGTGTTGGGTCAGCGGATGCTGAGGTGCATAGTGTGCAGAGGTCGCTAACTTTCTGAAGAGTCAATTGCTACAGACCTCCAAACTTTATGTGGCCTTCAGATTAGCTCAACAACAGTGCGTAGAGAACTTAATGGATGGGTTTCCATGGCCGAGCAGCTGCATCCAAGCCTTATATCACCAAGCGTAGTGCAAAGCGTCAAATGCAGTGGTGTAAAGTGCTGCCACTGGACTCTAGAGCAGTGGAGACGTGTTCTCTGGAGTGAGGAATCACATTTCTTCATGTGACAATCTGATGGATGAGTCTGGGTTTGGTGGTTACCAGGAGAATGGTACTTGTCTGATTGCATTGTGCCAAGTGTAAAGTTTGGTGGAGGGGGGATTATGGTGTGGGAACGTTTTTCAGGAATTGGGCTCGGCCTCTTAGCTCCAGTGAAAGGAACTCTTAATGCTTCAGCACCAAGAGATTTTGGACAATTTCTTGCTCCTAACATTGTGGCAACAGTTCAGGGATGGCTCCTTCTTGTTCCAACATGACTACGCACCAGTGCACAAAGCAGGTCCATAAAGACACAAATGAGCGAGTTTGGTCTGGAAGAACTTGACTGGCCTGCACAGAGTCCTGACCTCAACCCGATAGAACACCTGTGGGATGAACTAGAGTGGAGACTGCGAGCCAGGCCTTCTCATCCAACATCAGTGTCTGACCTCACAATGCGCTTCCGGAAGAATGGTCAAAAATTCCCATAAACACACTCCTAAAGCTTGTGGAAAGCCTTCCCAGAAGGGTTGAAGCTGTTATAGCTGCAAAGGATGGGCTGACATCATATTAAACCCCATGGATTAAGAATGGGATCTCAAGTTCATATGTGTGTGAAGGCAGACGAGCAAATACTTTTGGAAATATGTGTATATATAGGTAAGTAAAGTGCGTTACCATCATTTTTCCATTTTATTAACCAGTACCCACTACAGTTACTAAATTTACATGAATCTTTTAGGTAAGCACTACTTGTTATCATTATTTTACCATTAAATCTCTGACAACTGCTTCAATGACTAACTTTTTTTTATTCATAAATGGCTATAAAACTTGCATGTAATTTTTAGGTAAATACAGCTTTATACTGTATACTATACCTGTATCATTTTATTATCAACTTGTTGCTTCTACAATTACTTATGCATTATTCATCAAGAACTTGAAAATTATTGTGTAAATTTGAAGTAAATACAACTTGTTACTTTTATTTCACCATTTTATATCACATTTATTATAACTAAATATATATATATATATATATATATATATATATATATATATATATAAACATTCATTAAGAACTACAAAATAAGCATGTTATTTTAGGTAAGTACAACTTGTTACAATGGTTTTACCACTTAAATACTGATTTGTTACCTCTACAATCACTGATTTATCATTTTGTAATTAGGCAATTTGTGTCAGGCAATTGCAATTACGCAATCAACACTTAATTTATGGACACATACAACTTGTTACCATGATATTACCATATCCTTACCCACTTATAACCTTATTACTGTAAAGTGCCTCTTTTTCTTCCCTAATTGTCTTGAAAATGTATTAATAAACAAACATAATCATGCTCTGGACCCAGAACACATTATTTTAACCCTGTAGATAAAAAGGGTCATAAAACTATCATTCTGGCTCACCATTTTGTCTATAAGCTATTCAACAAAAACATATTTATACTTTAAGAAGGACTTTTGGAGACTAGCCCACATAATCAAAGCCATGGGGTGTGATTTGAAGCATTAAGCTCTTTAGGGCCATGCTTTGGGTCAGTGTCCCATATATCAAACCTTCCGCCCATCACTGACCCCTCCCCTGCTGGGCCCGTTTGTCCAATTAGATACGGCCGGTTGGGGGTCAGCCCTTTAGTGTGAAAAGCAGTGACAGATTGAACCGAAATAGAGCTGTTTTGGTAGGTATGTCGTGTTACCAGGTCAGTACAAATGACTGCAGTCTTCTTCTGGTCACACTGTATATTTATATGTAACACACACATAACTCATTTACACATTCACTCACCATGTACTTTAGTAGAAACACTTAATTTGTAACTTATTTAGTGACTGTCCACTTTATTAGAAATGCCCACTGTGTAGGTGCACTATATATGTTTCAGGCTAGGGGTTTTGTTCACTTCAGTGTCACTGCTTACAATATCCAGTTAAGAGTTGCTTTGTGGTCAGAAATCGATCATTGATTAAGGGCTGTACCAAAAGTACTAATAGTCATCAACCTTGTTCCTGGAGATGTAACTTCTAAATCTAAGGACTTCAGAAGGCTTTTATTAGCTGGACTAGATGTGAGGGCTTGGGCTTGGAACTGCAAAGGAAAATACAGGACATCAAAGTCAGATATTCAGGAGAAAATCAACAAGAAAGACACGTTTACAACAAAATCATGAGATCTACCCATTTAGGAAATCTGAAGCAACATCCTACAACAGAAACTGACCATTGAAGGAGGCCTAAATGGGTTACATCCTCTAACTGTACACCAACAAGAGGAGCTACAAGGCAGTAGTTTCTAATAAAGTTGACCGGATTAAAAAACATTAGATTTCAAAAGTGTTCTTGCTTTGGATGATTCTGGGTAAAACAATTTAAATTTTATAGAACCTCTACATTATGTGGAAGTTTAGACTCTAGAAAGGTTTTTTGCACTTTGTCTAATTTACAAAAACTGCTGTTCCATCTACTGAAAGGTTCTCATGGGGCCTAAAAGTGATTCTTCTAAAGAAACCTTTTTTCAGCACCATTATTTTTAATGTACGCCCGCAGTCAAGGGCAAATACTGTTAATATTACCTTCTCTCAAAACCAAGATATCGCGTGAGCGATTGCTGAGGACCTGCAATTTCCAACCATGGTCAAAAACACGAACACCTTACGCGCCGCCTAAAGCTCTTCAGCAGGTCCAGGTGGCTGGAACGGTCGGCCTTTGTCGCCTCTGCCTGTTCCTGACCCGCCGTGGCGATATAATCGCTGCTTCTGCCTGGCTACAAGCAGACTAAGAGCCTTATGGGTGTGAGCAGAGGCCAGGTGCCAGTTTCGATGGACCTTAACCCCAGCCTGATTCTGAAAATACGTTACCCTGACACTTATTAGCGGGGCGATCCGGGGACGTAGCGGTGGGGGCTGGACCAGAGGGATAGCAGAGGGAGAAAGACAAAGAGGCGTGGAAGAGGAAGCAGTGTAGTAAAGCCTACATGATCAGGACACCTCGAGTGTGTAAATCCTCAATCCAGACAGAATGGCATCCTCATGAAGGGTGTTGGATGGCCAAAGGATTTTGGCCTGCGTGGTGTTTTAAGTTTATTATATAATAATCACTACTAGTACTGTTATTACACATTGGACTGTGTTAAAATCATTTCAGTCTAATCTGTTAATACGCACTGTTCTGGTAAGCAGATGCCCTGGCTTCGTTGGCCTTTGACCCAACCGATGACTCGAACAGCACACGCGCCTAGAGGAGTGAAATTACATTAGGACAACTGGCGCCTTGGCCAAATTAATCTACATGTCCGACACGAGGACCTTGCTATGGTCATTACAAAGGAATGATCCATTGCTGAAAGGGGTGATCAATGGAGCGCAATAGAATAGTTTAATGCTGTACACAAGTTTTTGGCCTACCATGAAAACTGTTCAAAATTTATCTGGACAGCATGTTTTTGCTTGTAAACACAAACGTTTACCTCTTCTGCGGCCTTTGTATGGATTTGTTGAATTCCACCACAAGCATAGCAAATACAAATACTGGAAATGACTAGGAATGACCACTTGGTTTACTGTTTGATGTGCTGGGATTTAACACTGAAGTTACTATTCGGGTATTCCTTACACCTCATTATGGGGAAACTAATAAAATATACAGGCTTACAATTCAATGAAATATTGATAATATGTTGTAACAAGATTCACATTTATTCTAATGTGAGTGAGCAAATAAAGGTGTACTGCCCAGATAAATAGCTTTACATATAATTTTGGTGACTTTTGCACAGTTGCGCAGCTGTAGTTCACCCTTTCACACACACACACAACAGTAGGCCCTGCCAAAGACATGAGTGGGTTGTGGCCAAATCGACTCACAACGTGCTATGACTTCTAGAGTTCCTGTTAAAAATGGGTCATCTGGTGGCGGGTCTGATGAGGGACACCGGCATAAATTGATCTGCTGGGATTACACAGCCAAGCGTGGGATTCCTCATCACACCACATGGCAAAAAAATACAGAAAATGAAGCAAGATGCAAGCATTTCGTTTTGCAAGCATTCACTGGACCACAATTGTTCACTTTTCATCATCTCTTTGCAGTCTTGCTCTCTCTTTCTCCCTCTCTCTCATCACTTCTGTTTATGAGTCCCTCTTGGATGGTGTGAGGGTTTGGACAGTGTGAAGCCTGCTGGCTAGCGACGGAGGTAAATCCGGCTAAACCTGGCACTAATGTCTTAGGGGTGAAAAGGATTAATAAGGAAAGGCTCCAAAGGGCTTTGGGATGGCTAAGAATCTTAACCCATTTAACCTCTTTTTATGCCGTCATCAAATCAGAACACTATGTCCACGGATTTCTTGATGCACTGACATGTTTTAAAGTAATAACAGAATGACAGCAACTACCACAGGCAGAGGTGATGCATACTCATCATCCACTATGTTAGAAATATGTGGGTACATTATGAGCTCCACCTACTGTACCTTAAGGGTCCACTATTTAGGGGTACAGTAACACAGTAGTTCATTTGTTGATATGCACAATTTGTTAGCACTACCCCATTAACATTGGCCGATATTTGACCACATAGCCTTGAATATAATTTTATATCCAAGAAATTTAGCAAGATAGCCACTTGCTACAGGGTCTTATTCAAGGGATGTACTTTATGGACAGTCATGTAGCTGGGTCTTTCTGCTGAGAACATGATGGAAGCAATTTTACGCAATCAGGTCCACTCTCGGTCAGTTTCAAAATGGAATGGACTAACTCCCCTTGAACACTTACAAACATGAAATGGGGGCAGATTGACGCCCTTGTAGTTTGTGCACAAGATAGATAATTTAACAGCCAAGGTACACTGAGCGAACCAGCAGAATCCAAATGAACTTTGCTATGCACAAGTCCAGTCCAGGGACTGAGGTCCTGTCGGTAGAAACTTCTCTTGACCTTTTTTGAGAAACTGAATTCCCTTCAATATCGTGGCAGGGATTCCCCAAGGGCAAGGATAGAGTGGATGTCAGTGAGTGCTTTTTTTCTGGAATCAAAGTGGGTAAGATTTCTGATGCTGGTATGAATATCAGGCACAGCAAGATGGCTAACACTAACGAGACAGACCTACAAGGTAGGGGTTTCTAATAAAGTGGCCTGTAAGTGTACAAGACAACTGTTTGCATCATTCATTAGCAGCAACCATGAGATTACAGAGCCAGTGTCATTATTAGGTCCAAGATGGGACTGATGTAGCTTATAGTGCTGAGAATATCCATTGAACAACCTTGTGCTGAGCAACCTTGTCTACTCTCTTATGTCCCTTGACCCTTACGATGTAGATAAAAATGGATGCGCCGTACTCTGCTACATTCTTGATAACACAAAGGAAATGAATATTAGATAGATGAGAGGGAGAGGATGGGAAAGTGCTCCAGAGACTGGGACTAGTCAGCAGATCTAATTGATTGTGACTACAACCCCCTCTATTTTTTGACATGTAAATGGATCAAGCCATCCCCTCCTTAACTTCTGCCTCTAATGTTTCTTTAATGTAATGGAGTTTGAACAGGGGTGTCCTATGTCCAATATTTCGCTGTTATGTTGGAATAAAGAGGTCTCTGGAGCCTATTGGGTTCACACACATATGCACCCACATATACACATACACCAGTATGTTGCCTGAACAGCCTTGGAAACAAAAGAATCTGAAACTTTGATCAGAGCTTAGAGTGCAAACTAATACATCCTGGGATATGATGGACCTGACAGCATCTCAAATGCACACATACATACTCAACAGACCTCCAGGCCTATAGATCAATGAGGCATCACAGTATAATGTCATTGCCATGAGGCAAGACAGGGGTAGGGAACTGCTTTAAAATCAACACGACTATTCTCACGAGGTGACAATCATAAACCTACTCAAAGTTCAGGAACATTTTTATATGTACAAGTTTACATGTAGTTGATCAGCCAACACTAATAACTAAAGAACTGAAGAAGCATGCTTTGGATACCAAACCTGTCTGGAGAGATCTACTGTAACTAAGATAACAGGCCACAGTAATACACTTAAATCTCTTCATTGATGTATATTAGCAAGCTAAGCTTCAGTACATCAGCCACAGTCCAGCCATATTCATGGTACACAAGTGAGAACATGGTTGGAGTCTCATCACCCTGAGCAAATTCAGCCCATTAAAAGGGATGAAGCAAATGAAAGAGTTTAGAGGATTAGCTAGCTAGTCACTAAATGAGGTGTGTGATCGAATCAAATACCAGAGTCACCACTGGAATTTCATATGCAGACGACTGCTGCCCATGTCTAAGAAGAGTCTGAAGCCTGAAGAATTTCTTGGCGATCTGCTGCAATAAAGTTGCCTGTCGCTACTATTATGCTAGCTAAGCTTCAGTCCACACACACACTGATGGTGGATAAGTGTCAATATCCCTGACACCAGCCCACAGGTCAGTCATTTGGCAGGTGGCTTGCAGTCTCTGGGTAATCGCTGTGGACGGAGGGCCATAGTGGACACCTGAAAGTCCACGGCCACCTTCCTGTCACTTTACCCTGATTGCATTGACAGTTGCAACAGCTGGATTTAGCTGGGATTTAGCTCCATATCAGCAGCCTGGCCAGCTGCCCCCACAGGGTCAATGCAGTCTCAGAGTGACAACACCTGTCACAATCCCACCACATCATAAAAACCCAATATTGTGGATGGTACTGACAAGCATGCTAGCAAAGTTAGCAAAGCTAAGCCTCTCTCTCTTACCTCCTACCTTCACTAGTTTAGCACTATTCTCTCTTTTTTTGCTTGCTCTCAAATTCACTGAGGAGGGGCTTTGTGGGTGTGGAGGGCATAGGGATTAGTGCCCTCTACTAATGGCGCTTATCAGTGCATGTGAGTGCAAACAGCACAGCCATTTTGCTGGCTAATCGGCACAAAGCAGGCTGAAATCCCGCCTTAGTGCTCCGTGGTGTCACCAGCAACACCCAACACTGCACACACTGGTGTAATGTCATCAGTGCTAATGTCTCTATCCAGCCTGCATCAACCTCAAGGCTCACAACACAGATGGAACTGATCTGAGGTCAGAGGTTCAGATTTATGGAGCAGAGGTTTCATTCTGACTGGAAATCAGTGTATTAAGATCACTGATTGCTTAATGGATGGCAAAAAGTTCCAGCACTAGCAATTAAAAGTACTTCGTGTTAATCACTTATTCACTGCTAAGGATTATTAATGTTATGCTCCAATAGGCAATGTTAACAGTGCAGAACAGAGTCCAATGCTGTTCTGGAAACTGTCAGTGTTTGGTTGGGTCTGGCTGTTAAAGTCCCAGCTACCATTCATCAGCATTGCGTTATTAGTGCTAGCGCTGGTGCCAGGAATAAGATTTTGCTGTTGACTTGCGACCAATTAGAATGAGCACTGAGGAACAATGTTTATTGGAAGATGAAGGGGAATTAAAAGGCACTGTGAATGAACGAAGGGAAATGAATCTATCAGGGCACTGATTCTAGATGGCCTGTCCTGCTTTTGTTGTCTGTAAATAGCGTGTAGGCCTGAGTCATTTCATGAAATTAAAGCCACATTAACACGTTCATTTGAAATGGATTCATGTTAAGAAATTATAAACAGAGGTGGATTTTTTCAGCTCTGAAGAAAGAATGGACCTTGATTTTGTCCTCTCTCTCAAAAATTAGAGAACTGTTTATATGACGGTTTATGTGATGGTTTGGTGGTTTTGCATGGCTGCTATTAGTCCCATTTTTCTTTATCTTTTTATCATCTGTTGATCTTTACTTTTCAAAACTCCTATTTTTTCACTATTTTTTCTCCTTTGGCCTTCTATTTTCTCATGGAAATGAATTATATCTAATCTCCTTAGAATCTCCTTCTTAGTGACTGTTTTGATTGGAAATTAAATTGTCTGATTTTGTGCAGCACTATATAGGAAATTTTTCTCACAAGTCAAGTTACAGATTTACAAGCAGAAATATTGATTTGGGAAATGTAATTTCAGTGTTGCTTTCATGTACAATTTCAACAGAAGAATGATCTCCATGTCCACTTACTGTTGAGGCACACACACACACACACACACACACACACACACACACACACACACACACACACACACACACACACACACACACTCACACTCATCTACGTCCAGGCAGGGAGGTGGGACAATTCCTCTGGAAAAACAAACTCCAGTAGTTGTAAGTCTTTGCCCACTCTGACAAGCGCTGCAGGCGTAGGCAAACATCAGGGGCTGACGACGCGCCAGATATACGAGTGTTTTTCTTTGTTTGGGGAGGGAACAAGTGAAGGAGGAAAGGTGGGAGGGAGGGAGGGAGGGAGGGAGGAAGAGGTAGTCAGTTAACTTAAGACTCCCTCTGTGCAAGAGAGAGAGAGAGACGTCATTCAGCACCTCTGTACAGTTTGTGGAGAAAGAGCTAGAACAGGCACACTCCCACATAGAGAGACAGATAAGCCACAGGTGAAATCATCTAACCTCTTGACATATAGTCTTCTGAGAGCACAATGCACGTTCAGGTTGAAATTCAAAGCGCTTGTTTGGCAGAAAATCAAATTTACACAATTTAAAACTCATTTTACCCCAAATGTAGTCAGTCAACTAAAATATATTTGTTGTCAGATGTTTTCTTCTACACTGGAGCTATGAGGCTAATGTAGCTAACATGGAATTGAAACTGTTCTCACCAGCTGATATGGATAAAATGAACAAAAGTACATAGCAGAAACAGTGGTGATCCATTGCTGTGAAAGCTAAGCCTTCAATTTGGGCCATAAATGTCAAAACCTGGTTGGAATATGAGGAAAACCACATCTTTGAAAAGGCTATTTCTGCTAGCATCTCTGTGGGATTCTCGTAATTTGTTAGCGCCAAGCTAATTGCGATTCACGTTAACATTTTTTGCCCATCCTAGATTAAACACAGACGTTGTTAACTTCTAAAAGATATTCCGTGTTTTACTTGAAACTTCTGACAGACATTAGCATGTATATCACCCTGAGTTAGCATTTTCACAGTGACTCAGTAGAGACGCTGGTATAGAGCTGCTGTTTTCCATTTCTAACAACCCCACTGATTAGGCTGCTGCTTATATTCATAGTCAGGAATGTGTCTAAAACTTCCAGAAGTTGGTCTCACTGTTGGGAGTGGTTGATTCTGTTACTTCATGAGTGTGCTGATGACTAATCTAATGTTTCAGGCTTTCTCTTCAGATCATTTAACCATATCTACTTAAATAGCATTGAAAAAAAATCCTGATTGATCAGTTTTCTGACAAGTGTTTCAAGAATTTAACCCTGTTGTTTCCATCCAGCCTTTCGCCCGAAGACTGCTGAGATAGGCTCCAGCACCTCCCCGCGACCCTGATGGAGAAGCGGCTTAGAAAATGGATGGGATGGTTGTTTCCATCCATTCGGTTGCTGGGAGATTAGCTTCCATAATGTGTTAGCTGTATTAGACCTGCCAGACTTTAGCTGTAGCAAAACCGGACAGGCAGAGTGAGTGGGGCAGAGGTGTGAGTAAAGAAGCACATGAAGATGCACATTTAATTACTTTTTGAAACTACCTATAATTGAGAAACGACAGATTAACTTACCTTTCTGTTCCGATTCCCTCCGTAACGTAGCCTTACCTTGCGTATGTGCCCTCACACAGGCTGTGTCTCAATCTGCACACTATTACATTAAATAGTATGTTTAATATAGTAATGCCACCATTGTTTTTGTACCAGTTTCACACGCTATTTAGTGCAGCATATGTGGTTTTAGATCAACACAACCAGCCAGACACTAGAGTTAAAAACTGGACTTTCTGGTCAAAAATCGAACACCTGGCAACCGTACTGAGGATAAATGATAAATCAGTTCAATTGTTGGCCAAAGTAATTTTGCCTTCTAGTACTGTATCTCTGGTCTTTCTTAATTTTCTGCCTCCCTCTGTGGATCACATCCATATTCAGCAGGGTCTGAGCCCACCAGTGGAGATTTATGGGAACATAACAAGTCTCCCTGCTGGGAATGCCTGCATTTTGGTGCGAGTGACAGTGTCCGTCAGTGCATATGGCTTTGCATGAGTGGAAACCTTCAAGACAGCTATGTCTTGCATATTACCTAGAGTGCACTGCAGTACAGCTAAATTATATCACATGGCTAAAACAGCATTAGCAACCTGAAGTTTGTCTATTCCTTTGTCCATTTTTTATTATTAACATTGTCATACAGTGTCAGAAATCAAACAAGCAGGTCTATAATATATTTATATAAGTGTGGGTTTTACACATTGTTAAGTCCTGGCTAAAGACTCCCATTACTTGTTAGGTATGTTAGCCTAATAGGTCCAGTGCAAACCTAAAGAGGCACACTAAACATGTCTTGGCTGATCGTTTAGGCTAAGAGGGCAATTGTGTGAATTTGCCTTTTGGCCGAACCTTTGCTATAACTAAGCAATCCTATCCATTAATTAAGCGAGCATAAAGCACCAAATTTAGTACCATCCCTAGGGCGGAAAGCAGCATGGTTGATGTTTCCCAGGAGGGGAAGCTAAGTTTGCGTGTCTCTGGCTAGAGTGGGAGAAAGAAGGGTGGGGGGTGAAGGGGCATCTTTTTTTTTCACCCTACAGTCAGACACGTCCGCCAAACATTAGCCAGACCACCAAGAAACGAGGGAGCAGTGCAGTAAACTGTTTGATTATTGTGCCTCCGCTCCTTGCCAAGGCTATATTTAACAGCTCCCATAAAGAGTGATCCCAAACTGAATTTGGGAACAGGCTGCCCCCGGAGCGCCCCGGCAAAGAGGAAGTGGCATTTCACCCCTGGCCAGATGGGCTACTGGCCTTTTTTGGCTGATCCAGGACCAGTTTCCCTCTGCCAGAGTCTCTCCTTGGCAATTACAAGATAAGCCACAAATCTGATCTCTGATTAGCGTTAGTCATGTGAAACTCTGTCCCCCACTCTTGGCATTCTCTTTTTTCTTGCCCTCTAAATGTACTGTTTGTTGTTTTTGTGTCATCCTCAATCTTAAATCACAGCTTTTTCATCTGCAATCCAGACCTGGATCGATAGATCCAAGAGCTCCCTGCTTTTTCATCACTGAAATGGACTTTAAATAGTGTCTGATCTAGTAAATGGGGCAGCCCCCAGGCCCAGTATCAGTTCCCATCAGTGGACGAAGAGAGTTTGGCCATTTTTCATGAAATCTTTCCATTAATACATCCAATCATGACCTCTGAAGAAACAGTTGGACCTCGATTTATGAGAAATGCAGTAAAGCATGAGCTGATACCACAAAAACAACAATGTCTATTGAATTGCTTAACTGCTGCTAATACCAGGTCCAGTACGAGATAATTATGCCTTGCTCTTGAATAAGATATTGGCTATTATTTATCATTTAAAAATTAACAGCTCATTTCCTGGATTACAATTCAAAAATCAAGTAGCTAAACTAGAGTGGCCCAGACAGCCACTCCAAAGTGTCATAGCAGTCCCATACTCTTCTGTCCAGCCAAAGGTCAACTTAAAAGGGTAATATGAATCTCTTTCCACACGTTCAGCTACATCTGCATTTGTCATAAAAGCAGCCACAGACTTTTAGTCTGCTGTTAATGATAACTTAGGATTCTAACCTCTTGGTTGTTGCTGCCTTTAAACTAATGGAGCAGTGCACTCTCTAATATGAGTGAACTGGTGTAATAATCATCATGAGCACATGAGGTTAATGAAAAAAATAAATGAGAATTCCACCAATATGCCAAAATCCTGAATAATTAAATGGTTATGGTTTGATGTGAAACAGTGACTCAGATCTCTTTACATTGGTGGTTACGGGAACCATGAGTCGTGATGTCTACAACATGAATATACCATTTTCCAAAACCACTAGTGAACCTACATGTCTCTGAGTTTTTAGAAATTATGCTGATGATGGTAAAATAGTGGTACATCCAAAATAATACATAATTATATCATTGTTTCTAAAATACTGGATTCACCACTATATATACACCACATTTTATTATAAGCCACAATAATTCTGGGTACCATTTTGCCTTACAATACTCTACACATAGGCCAAAACGTCACCTCAAAACTATTGTAACAATGTCTTAGACATCAGGCAATGTATTTATAATCATTTGACGTAATGCCATTATGTGAGATAGCTTTTAGAGGCATTCAACTCTTTAGATGTCTGGTTCCTATCACCACCACTGTGAATAACTCTGACTCTGTAAGAGCATTTCACAACAACTCTGAATGATTGTATTTACATCTTAGACAATTAATTATGCAGGTTTTTTGAAGAATCAGTGGAATTTCATTTTATGCATTGTAAATGTGTTCCTATAGAATTGGCTATTTGCATATCATTCTATCCAAGCATCAGGGATCACTACAGTGATAAATCACGCTAAAATCACAGCTGGAGAATAATGTCCAGAGTCCAGACGAAGGCACTGTTTGTAACTTCAGTGTAAACGGATGAGGCTAAACTGCTGTGCACTGAATGGAGGGACATGCACTATATGGACAAAAGTATTGGTATTAATCGTTGAATTCATGTGTTTTATTTAGTCCCATTGCCACAGGGGCGTAAAAAGAAAGCCCCTAGCCTTGCAGTCTACCTTTACAAATATTTGTGAAAGAAATACTCACTGAATTTGAGGGTGGTACTATAATCGGATACTATAGAAACAGCTGCACACAAGCCTTACACCACCAAGCACAATGCCAAGTGTCAGATGGAGTGGTGTAAAGGAAACATATGTGGAATATGTGGAAACATATTCTGTGGAGTGACGCTTCTCCGTCAGGCAGTTTGTTGGATGAGTCTGGGTTTGGCAAATGCCAGAAGAGCATTACCAGCCTAACTGCATTGTGCCAAGTGTAAAGTTTGGTGGAGGAGGGACAATGCTATGGGGTTGTTTTTCAGGGGTTGGCCTAGACCCCCTAGTTCCAGTGAAAGGATATCTTAACGCTTCAGCAAAGCAAGACATTTTGGACAATTCTATGCTCAACTTTGTGGGAACAGTTTGGAGAAGAACCTTTTCTGTTCCAGCATGACTATGGCCCACTGTCCATAAACAGACATGGTTGGGTGAGTTTGGTGTGGAAGAACTTGACTGGCCCACACAGAGCCCTGACTTCAACCCCATCAGACGCCTTTGTGATGAACTAGAGCAGATTGTGAGCCAGGCCCTCTTGTACGACATCAGTATTGTGTCTGAGCTCACTAATGCTCTTCTGGATGAATCAGCAAAATTTCCACAAACACACGCCAAAATCTTGAAAGCTTCCCAGAAGAGTGTGGGATGGGATAGTGTAGTGGTTAACACCTCTGCCTTCTACACTGTAGACTGGGGTTCAATCCCCCACCAGGGCAAGCACCCTACACTATACCAATAAGAGTCCTTGGGCAAGACTCCCAAGGCCACCTTGGCCTACCTGTGTAAAATTGCCAAATTGTAAGTCGCTCTGCACAAGAGCGTCAGCCAAATGCCATAAATGAGTGGAAGCTGTTATAGTGCAAAGGGGGGACCAACTCCATACTAATGCCTATGGGATGTGATAAAAGCTCCTGTAGGTGTAATATGTATGTATCCTAACACTTTTGTCCATATATGTCATTCTGGTTTTTTTGTGACATCATTTAATTTTTGCAGTTTTATTTCGATAAATGACTGCTCAGGTTGGGAAGTGACCAGTACATTTTGAAATGTAAACAGTATTACATACTACAGCAAACTCTTACATTTGATAAAGCCAGCATCCCTCACTCTAAACCTAGACAGTTCACAATGATCAAACGCTCTAAACCTGGCTTGTCTCATTGGATATGTGTGAACTGGGTTTAACTTGCCTGCAGAGTGAGGACTGGAACTTAAATCATCTGAAGAGAAGAGAGATGTTAGCATTCTGAAAAGGGCCCGAACTTGAGCAGCTTTACACCTGAATTGAATTAACACTGAGTTGGGTTTAGCTGAGCTGGAATGAGTGTAACGTCAGAGCGGCAGCCTCTGTCTCTAATCTCAGCTGATTTATGGCTTCACCTTCCTGTAGTGCTGCCCCAACATGGAGCCGACTTGGCGTCCTCTCCTATTACATGCACACACACACATAAAGGTTTGTATTCCTGTCTATATGGGGTACTGCCATTGACCTCTGCATTATTGTAGGTGAGTATTACTCTGAGTAAAGGTGGGAAATATGACAGTATTTTATAATTTTTGTGATAAATTGTGTTATCATAATACTCATTTTGATAAAACACATTGTTAATATGGTCAGTACTTAAAGAGCACTGAACAAATGCATGTCTCATTACAAAGAAAGCATAATCAGTGTTGTTTAATTGATTTAGTGCAGTGCAATATGTGAAATCATTGTATCGAAAGTTTCTGGTGCAATTCTTTAAATGCAGCACTAGTTTTGCACTGTGTCTGTGACAACATATCATTATGCATATCATATGTCACAAACATGTAATTAAGTACTATGATATAATAATTTTGCCATCTTGCGTACCCATAATTCTTGATTTAACCTTGATTGTTTTTCCTTCACTTGTCAAAAGCATTTTCCCTTGAGTATTTGCCACAATGTTAAAATATTTATGGTGTTCCTCATTCTTGGGATGGTTGGTCCCCACAAACTGCTATATATGCAAAGATATATCACAGACTTATTGACAGTAGATATAACATTCAACAAGGCATGTACTCCGAACAGCATCTACAAATGGTAAATGGTGTCTCTCTATTGGTCAGTGTTTGACAAGCCAACTCATACACAGTGCATTGTATCTAAAACTGCACACATAAATAGTATGCCAAAGTTAGATTAAAGCGTCTGAAACCAAAGTATTTATTTAATAGTGGTAAGGAGATGCCACACCACATTGGGCACTGGACACTATTCAGTTACATAAGACTGAGACCAGCACATACTACCTGTAAACCCAGTGGAGTCTGACAGTAGTCTTCATAGCACCTAGGCAAGGGGTTTGGCAATCCAAATGCTAAAAAGAGCTATTTTGTCCTTTCAACAAAAATCAAACCACATTGGGAGCCACAACACTTTTCAATTTTACCATCTTGGATGTCAATATGTCTCCGTATGTAGTGATGTACTAGTATAGAATAAAATATATAAACAAAGAGTTACTTTGCTCTTCTTTAAGCTTTAGCTCAGTTATAGCTGCATTCCTCGCATCTCCAGCAGGAAACGTTTGTCAAAAGTGAAATAATTAATAACACTGAATAACACTGGTTACACACAGTCTGCATGCTGATCTTCAGGGTTAAAGGGTGAATTAGCAGATATAAGCTACATTAATTACAGTGTTTATTGTTAAAACTGTGTTAAAATTCCAAAAATTTCATTCTGCTGTAGAGTCGCATCAGGCCAGTACAAAGGCAGCGTGTTGCAGGTTCCTGACTTAGGCCCTATCTTCAGCCTCATTATTGAGAAAATATGTATCGATGCTGTCCAGTTTGAAAGAATTGGAAAAGGCTACAGACCTCTAAAGTGCATCATTCTGTAGTCAGTGTCATTAATGCTGTTTTTGAAAATTGCCAAAATTTTCAAACTTCTTGTTTTGTCCCACCTACATACATCCTCTTACTGATGAGATTGTTTAGTAGTCAAATATGAAAGTGCCACATATGTGCAACCAGCACACTCCTGCAAAAATGAGCGATGTTGCATAAAAGTAAGTCTACTAGTATATAACAATATTGACTACTCAAACTGTAGGCGACTACTGCTAAAGCAGCTTAACTACCACACTTGATGAAGCTTTCTGGTTTTCACAGGGTATTTTGGTGAGTCTGCCAGACTTATGATGTCAGATCAGTGCACAGCAGTGTTAGCCTGCATGTAGTTTGTACTTTGGCTCAAAATTCAGAAGCTCTAGTTTTGGTGAAAAAAGTGTACAAACCAATTTTGCCATATTTTCTTCACTACAGGGCATGACTTCAAAAATGTCTGAGCTGGGTTTGTCAAATGTCCACTAGAGCATGGAGCCTTACCCTGAGATGCTGTTCCACATGCACCCAGATAAAAGTAGAGAGAGAGAGAGAGAAAGAAAGAAAGAGAGAGACACTGTGTGCGGCCTATTCAAACGCTCACACTACCTGAAGAAATACTACAGACATAACACAGACTCAAAGGACATTAACATTGTTAGCATTCATGGTGATAACACAAGGCACCATTAACGTTCCTTCACATAAATGAATCACAGCCAGGCTGTTACTGTAAGAGATGTGACAGAGCAGCTAACACTAGCACACATTCATCTTATTGGAGAGTGTTAGCATGTGGCTGCCAGACTGATAGCGTATCTCTAGACTTGCTTGGCTTTGATATGCTGATAGCTGCATAGTCATCTCTGTATAGGCAGGGGGTACAGGAAGCTCTGGGCCTCTTGCAGGATGACACAAACACATTCAAAATTAGTGTTAGCAAATATGCTAAGTGGAACTTTTCCTTCGTTAAAAGAGCAGCATTGAAAGTTTACATATGTGATATCTGACACTTGTACTTGGGTTTCCTTTCGGTTTGCTTTGTGACCACAGAGATCAGACAAGTAGAATCTGAGTTTGCCTGTTGTTACCTGAACAATATAACCTACTTTCTAGGACAACCCGTTCCTTTTTTACTCCAAATTTAGCTGTTGCACAAATGTAGCTAGCTCCACCTGCTAGTTAGGCCTCCCCCAATACATAATGCCTACACGCTGCGAGAATGAGAGCTAGTTCTGAGTTCAGAGGATGAGATTATTCTGGTTTCTCAAAGGCGATGCTTGAGGGTACACTAACCTGGTAGCTGAAGTTAGCATATGCGTTTAGGGTGATGGTGACTATTCTCTCCAACCAAAAAGTAGTCTGCAGTTTTTCCACGTCACATTTTGGTGTCAGACCCTTGACAGAGGTGATACAGAAAGCAGTCCAGGTACCAGGTTTACTGGAAAACCAAAAAAAATGAGCAAAGTTGAGTCCAGTTGAGCTGGTACCATACGCTGGAAAAGCACCTTTGAAGGTACATTTATACTGTTTGTACGTTCATGAACAAAATGTACCTTCACAGAACCTTATAAAACCTATGATCCTGCAAAGTTTCATGGCTCTGGTTTGAAAACTGCAACATGTGAAAATGGAACAATGGCATAATAAACAGTATTAAAAAGACTTTAATGAAAAATCAGAGATTGCACGATGCACTGAATCATTTTCTGAAGAACCATAATGAAACCACTGTAAGGTCAGAGGTTAACACCCCTGATATATACATATAGCACACGTTAAAGCCCAGCAATGCCGGGCTGTCCACTGAAAAGGCCCGTCTTACCAATACCTCTCTCAGTGGCCTCACCAGAGGCCTGGGAGGTTGTGGGATAGTGGAGGGCAACCCCCTCCAGGCTCCAGGAATGTAAATCACTGAACCTTATGAGGAACCACAGATCCATTAGCACTTGAAGCAGTGTCTACATATGCGTGCACGCATTGTATATGATACTTGGCTCATCTGTCTACTTTAATGCTCAGTGTCAAAGCTAGCGGCCATTATCTCCTCAGCACTGTGTAAACACACAAGGCCACACAGTTGTACACTCTCACACACACATCACTGAAGCCTACTATACACACTGGCATGCCTACAGCTACAGAGATGAGCCTACCACACACGTGCATTCAAAAGCTCCCACCTTTTCCCATTTGAGTGCATCTGTAGCAGCCTAGACTACATGTTAGTAGACAACATAATGATGCCAAAGAAAACATTTAGTGGTGACGTGAACTTGTGTTTTTTCTCATGAGTTGATTCTCATGAAGAATCAACCTTAACCCCCCCCCCCCCCCCCCCCCCCTCACCCCCCCACTCCAACAAACACCACATTTGCACGCAAACCCATCTTTGGCTATTTTGATGTGAAACCACTGTGTTTGTTGGATGAGTGTGGGTATGTGTGCACATACTGTCAGTACACAGTCGTATGCAAGAGTTTAGGCACCCCTGGTCAAACTGGATATTTTGTTGTCTAAGTGAAAATAAGTACACAGAATTTAACATAATGGCAAAAAATAAATCTTAAATTTTTTTTCTAATGCATTAAAGCTAATCAATAGAAATAGTGCACTAAAATTTGCACTAAATTTTATACTGAACTATTTTCACTTAGAAGATCAGCAAAACATAATTTATAGGGAAATTTAAACCACTGTACTTGAATCCAGTACGCCATTATACAGACCTGAATTCCAAAAAAGTTGGGACAGTAGTTAATTGTTAATAAACTCTGTTTACATTCTGCACAAAAACAATATTTGGTGATATATATAATAAGTTAATAATCTAGATAAAAGGTCACGGTCATTCAATTACAGTTTCGGCCTTACGCTTGCCCACTTGCCTTACGCTTTCACTATCAGGTGAAAGCACTGTGAGAAAAGGTGCAGGGGCCCAGGTGTAGGCATCCTGCAATTCTAGGTACAGCAGTACTACCTGTATGAATTCAACTCCAAGTTCATGGTCAGTGCACAAAGGAGACTCTAAAGAACACAGCAAACAACAGAACATCAAATTCAATTAAAATACACATCCATGCCAATATGAGCCTTTTCTTAACAAGCTAAATCAGCTAGGATAAAGAATTGCATAGTATTTTAAAATGGAAACATATATTAACTGGACTACTATAATGACTCAACATCAATAATTTACATATTTTGACAACAAAAAAAAGAAAGTTGTGTGCTGCTATGTCTCTTTACAATGCATGAGATTTTTGCAACCCAATCTGGCAACCGTAGCTGTGAAAGAACACATGAATAGGTCACTTGTAACAAAACATAACAATGCATGTCAGATATCATAAGCAAGCACCTATAAACAAGAATAGAATACCCATCCACTTTCATTCAGCTCCCTTCAGGCCTAATCTCTGTTGCTGAGTGAACTGTGTACAGGGCAGTGTTGGTGGGAAGCAAGAGAGGGGGCCTGACCTACAGTGGCCCCTCTGGCCCCAGTCTTCTCGTCACACCCCCTCTGGGACATCAAGACTCCAGACTGGCAGCACATCTCCCCAGATCTGTTCCCAGGGCCAAGTCCACTGCTGTCCCCACATCACCCTAGCCCACTGGGGCCTGGGAGACCCACCATTAGTCTCTGGTTTACAGCTCTTATGCTCTGGGGAAGATGCCTGTCCATCTAACATAACAGAATCTAGTTATCTCATCACAGAGTGTTGAAGCACAGTCTCTTATAATTGTGGAGCTTACATCTTAGCAGATGCTAATGTTAATACATAGCAGTTTGAGCTTTTGTTGGTAGTTGGTTTCAGATGGTTGAAGTTATTTGATGGTCAAAGTGGTTGACATCCAGCTGAATTAGGTGAAAACTTACCCTGTTCTGGTCAACCAGCACATTAGACCAACTTTGCTGGTTGACCAGCATAGGGTATGTTTATGTATGCGTTTGATTGTTTAAGTATGGTCTTGCTGATCAACCAGTTTAGTCATGCTGGTCTTGATGCTCTACCAGCTTGGTCAAGTTGGTCATGCTGGTAGGTCAGCTAAATCATCAAACTCAAAGTATAACATACCTTATGCTGGCTCACCAGTTTAACCAGTTTGAGCAGGCCAGGCTATTTTTTCAGCAGTATATTAGTTAGTTTACCAACCCAACCAACTGTAATTAAATCCAGAAACCTATGGCCTAATTAGCTAAAATTAATACAGTTGTAGTTTCTAATCACAGTTAAGTGCATGGCAACAAAAACAAAGGTCCCTGTCACCAGCAAAGCCAACACATGTTGTGTTTAGATACTGGTATGCTGGTCAATCAGCATGACCATGCTGGAGTGACCAGTTAAACCAGCACTAGATGAGCATAGACCAGATTACACCAGCAAGAAATACTTTCTGGTTTGTGCAAGAGACAATAGTGACTCACTACCATCAGTCCAGCTAAGACGATGCAAAAAGTAACATGTCCACTCCCAGCAAGAAACCATGGCAGCAAAAACAGAAGTGACATAAACAGAAGCAAAACAAGAGTTGAAGCTGCATTGCTTTTCACCACTAGAGACAGCTCCTGATGAGTAAAGGGGTAAAGTTTGATGCTGAACTTACAATGTTACAAAGTAACCGGGGGGGGGGGAGTGAAAAGGGAGGAGAAGGGGCTGTGTGGAGTATGAATTTGACATGTTTTTGACACATTTTTGACACACATGACACATTTTACATGTTGCTGATTTAAAATCAGTTATTATTAAAAGCAGTAAGCAGTTAACAGGTGAAGTCATTGATATAGTAAAATCATTCGCATTTTGGTCTGCAAATGCTGTGATTCTTTTTAGTTTGCATCAGATTAGTGAATCAGCAAATAAATAAGCCAATAAGAAAGAGAAAATCCATAAGGAAATATGTATGTAGGTCAAGAAATATATGAGCAATTCTTGATTTGTGGACACGTCAAAGAAGAAAACGAACGGCCTATATGCTGTTAACAGTCTGAGAGTTCCTCCCCCTTTCTCTCTCTCTGCTAATTGACTCTAGGTCTGACACCCCAGTGTGTGCGTCTGCATGGCGCCTGACTGTAGGGCTTAGCCTGGCTGAAGGGCGTTCATGTGAAAAGACCGGAGGTGACCCGTTGTCTGCCCCAACACTGCAGCAGCAACCCTAAGGTGTGTGAGATCATTTCACCCCTTCAACAAAAGTGCAGTTGCCAACCAAGACGTCTGCAGCCACAGCCCTGCTGTTCACCCTAGGGCGCTGTGTATGTGAACAAATATTTAAAACCTTAAAATCCCAGGTTTTTTACATACTAAGGCTTGTTTTTTAGCAACTACAGGGACTTCAATTCAAGCTGGCTAAACTACTCTTAGAAGTATGTAATAAAACTGTGGGGCTGCCGGCAGGCCCTGTCCATTTAAGGGGTTAAATAGAGGGCACTAAGAAGTTCAATTAACCTACAAGAAAGCTGCATCATGTATCTGTAGCACTTTCAGACCTACATTAATGCCTTCATAACTGTAGATGTGAGCCCTTTTCCAATGGGAGTTAGTGGTTAGCTGGTTTGGGTATAGTGACTACAGTGCACATGAACACAGAGGTTTTACTTATGACTTCACAAGTGTGAAACTGTGAAAGTGTGAACCACTCAATGAGCGCATGGAGGCAGCGCAAGAAGCTAGATAAAAGCACTAGAAACCTGCTGTTGGACCATCATGAATCTTTAGCCATTTCAGACCTACATTAATGCTGCCTACAAATTGGAACTATTGTTGGACTACACTTCCCATCATCGACATTTTCAGACCTACATTAATGTGGCCTTCATACCAGAACTGTAGTAGAGTTTGTGACCTAAAGGTTACACTGAAAATGTTCTTTCAAATCATATTTAGAAGTAGGCCATTTGCTTACATCTGTAACTAACAGTCGGGCAAAATGTTAGGAAGATCCCAAAAATGATCAAGCTGGCTAACTAGCTAAAGTTAGTGGTCAGCTAATATGCGTTTAATATACTAAACAATTCAAAATTAACTTTTTCTACATATGCAGAACCATCATGTTTCTGACTACAACACATCTGAAAACAAAGAGTCTGTAATTACTCCACATGTGTTAAATTCAACCACCCAAGCAGCACATGGAGTGTAGTCCAATCTGCCGTTGGACTACAGTTCCCATCATGCAGCTTGGCCTGCAGACAAAGATGTCAAAAGACACCTGTGCTGCTCTAGCAAGAACACATGATTGTGGAAGTGACATTCCAGCAAACATCTGCAGTTACAGAAACAACGCAAAGCTCATCCAATTACATAAATTTCATTCATGACTGAACCAATACAGTGGAACTGCTTGGAAAGAGAGGGATTTGGTTGAGATTCCGAGAACAAGAAGGCAGAAAGCAGACAGATGGGAGGTGAGTGATTTATGTCACGTCTCAGCTTTGCCTCTGCGAAACAAACATACTTCACTCATTCACTCTTTCCCATTCACTGCAGGCCCACTCCTCAACCTAGTTGAGACACCAAACAAATGTGCAGTTCCCACGCTTTGCATATTTATCTAGAGCTATTTTAAAATCTGTAAGAAGCTGTGTGAAAATCTTTCTCTCTCTCTTTCCCTCTCTCTTCCTGTGCCTGCCTCCAAGACCTTCTCTTGCAGCGTTAACTTTGGGAAAATAAATGTGGCAGAATGTACTATCGGTTCCACAAACTACTATGTATGTCCAAAAGTATCTAGACACTTCATCTAATTATTGAAATAATTAAGCTGCACCCATTGTTCTATTGTGCGTGCAAAGCTTGTATAGTCTATGTGGAGAAACACTACCAACAGAAGGGAAGTAGCTGCACATGAGCCTGCGGTCAAGCGTCACCTAGAGGGGTATAAAGCCCCTCAATACTGGGCTGTGGAGCAGTGGAACTTTCTCCAGAGTGATGGAGCTCCATCCATTTTGGGATGAGTTGGAGTTTGTGATCCAGAACTAATCATCCAAGATCAGTACTTGACCTTACTAATGGTCTTGAGACTGCAATCAAATCCTCACAGCAATGTTCCAGCATCTAATATAAAGTCTTGCCAGAATAGTAGAGGGTGCTAATGCAGAAACAAGGGGAACTTACTATTAATACTTTTTAGTATGGATTTCAGATGAGCATGTGTCTACAAACTTTTGGACACCTACTTTAGATTCTTCAGTGTAGCCCTCCTCTTTTTCTCATTTTCTCAAGCAGCATCATGATGAACCACCTGGGATACTTTTATCCATATTCGCAGACTAAAGAATATTTTTGCAGTTTTTTTGTTTCGGAGGTTTACACATACATAAGCTATCAGTGTCACTATTCATATGCTATAGTGTTAGAAACAAACGTCAAGCTTTAAGATAAGGCATATATCAAAATATCTGTTCAGTCACCTGTGTGTAAAAAAGCACTGAGAAGTGTTGTTATGGGCAGAGATGAGTGTATGAGTGTGAAACTCATTCAAACATAAAAGCTTCTAACATAAAACTGCTGATGATTTGTAAAGTTCTGCATGCGAGTTGGCAAAAGCTTGGCCATTTTTCCTCCATTTTATTCCACATCAGCATGTCGCTGATGAAGCCCTGGCCTACGTCATCAACTACTGGCTGATACATGTGTATATCAGAGTGTGCTTCATCACATTTACAACTTTATTGTACTTTTTCAATGGAGAGCAGGGTGTAATATTCATGCACTGTCATGCATTGGTTTCCACTGTCCATCAACGCGACATTTTCATTGAAATCAATGGCACTGGATGCGTTTTGGATGGATACTAGAATGCCCTTGTGTTCTGGGATGAGTTCTGAGTTGAAATGGTTTAATGACAATGTCGTCTTACATCAAATGTACTCGATCCACTATAACGTTTGATGCCTTAAATAGTCAAAATATACCACTATTTGAAGATAACAGCATGTCATACAGTGCTACACTACACAACAACATCATACAGTGTTAGAAACATAAGTCTATTTGAGATTACTGTACAACAATTTTAGACAGGTGTGTGTTAATGTATTCGCGTTTTGCTCAAAGAGTTTTATTACTTATTCGCTAAATTAGCCTCTTGGCTCTTCTGTCAAATTAATGAAGCAAACTTCACTACCAAACATCTCTTGGCCGATCAACTATATTTGTTTTTTTGTAGAACTGTCACTTTAAAATAGAACGGCATGTTAAAAGTGAGAAAAACAGTGTGGCTGCCTGGTGCGAGATCAGCGTGCGGAGGGACTGGGGTCAGGGCCGGTTCAGCGCAGAGAAAGATCTTCTCTCATTTTCAGGACCCGACGTCCACAAGATCAAACAAATGCTTCTTTTCTCTGCACCATGGGGTGAGAGACATAGAGGGAGAGAGAGTTAGAGAGAGACAGACAGACAGACCGAGTGGGCGCCTGTAACTGGAGCCAGGTCCAAGCAATTATCTTTGATAATTAGATCGCAAACCCAACACACGCACACTCGCTCCCATAAGCAGGCTCTTGGGCCGCCCCAGCCCGGCAGCTCAAGGACCTCTAATTCAGTCTAGCAGGGGACATTCAAACACGGGGCCCAATTAGGAGGCCAAAGAGGGCACCGAAAACAGCTGGCCTTGGGTTCCGGAATGCACCCACTTCAGTTCATCTAATACCACAATAATAGAGCTGACCTCAACTGGATCTAATACGTGTGTGCGTGTTTGTTTTTGGGGAGAGCCACTTGTACTCCCCAGTCCGGCTACAGCACAGGAAACCGCATTAGGCAGAGGCTGTATTAGGCCTGTAATTAATTGCTCTCTAAATAATACAAGAACGCTCCAGACTCAAACATGTCTGTCATTCTGTTCCGAAAACAAGGAGGAGAAGGGGAGGGGGGTATGAAAGCAACATGCTGTTATTTCCATGGTGGAAGAGAAAGAGTGAAGGATGGAGGAGCTACTCGCCAGTAGCAGCATTTCACAATAACCTAGCATATGGCAGAGTGATGTAAGAGCTCTAGCATATGCTGTAAATTGATTGTGGCTGTCTGGGCTCTTCGTTTGTAGCTTTGCTAATATAACTGGCTAATGTGTACAAATAAACTGGCTATCAGGTAACACAGCAGTAGATGGTCTAGCTGATAAGATTTTAGCTTTGCTGACTGGCTTATAGTTTTAGCTGGTAATATAACTGGTTAATGTTAAAGGTATCATGTCATTTCATCTCTAAACTTCCCACAGCTAGCGATGGGGGAGTCCACTGACCACAGTTTAGAGTCACTTTACAAGTCCAGGAAAAGTTCTTAGCCACTGGTGAAAAGCTCACTCCACGGCTATGGTACATCACACAGTAGTGCCGACCCAAGAAAGAAATGTCTTTTGCCACAGAGGCGTAGCATTTTCCTGCAGCCAAACACCACCAGTCCAGGCAGCCTCATAGCTGCAATGCAGCCTCACCCAAGTGGCTGGCCCAGACAGCCATGTAGCTGTAATGCAGCTTTCCCTTAGGCAGCCGGCTCAAAATGCCTTGTAGCTGCAGCGTAGTGTTACTAATGCAGCCAAACACAAAACAGTCCTGGCAACCTCATTGCAATAGTGCAGCTTGATCCAAGCAGCTGGCCCAGAGAGCCTCGTAGCCATGAAATAATGTCAGTCAATCGACCGGTCCAGGTTACATCATAGCTGTGATGTAGCGTCACCCAGGCAGTCAGCCCAAGAAGCCTCTGAGCCACAGGTGGAAAATCATTCTTGGCCGCTATCTCAGATGGATATGATGGCAAACTCCTCAGCCAGAAAGGAAACTTCAAAACATACATACAAACTATACAAAACAACACAAAAACAATGTAACATGGCAATGGTAATATTGCGCTAGTGTCCTTACAATGAAGCACACATGCACAATTTTTACCTCAATGAAAGATTTTTATATTAAAAAGACACAATATGCTTCATACTCATTTCCTAAAAGTTCAAGCAATTGGACCAAGAGAAAAACAACAGCTGTAAGGGAGTTTATTGTTGAGAGATGTCTGGCAAAATTTTCAAATGGAACTTCTCGTTCAAGAGGCCTTTCTCCTTCGTTTACCGATTCAAAGAGTATAGAATCACCACTCTGAATAAGTGGCTGAATAAGCCACTCTCCAGTCCAGACATGTACCTTGGTTTTGTGATGTCACAAACATAAGCACATTTTATCCAGTGGAATGCAAAAGTTTGAAGACGCTCTGTCAAATCACATATTTTGTTGATTTTCTAAGTGAAAATAAATGAACACATCCTCTACAGAGAGTGCACTTCTGCACATGTTAATAAAGCAGTGAGCCACGTTTGGTCACCCATCACTGTATACTGCCAGTCATTTCATGAATTTTTAAAACTTTTTGTAATACTGAACGTACAACAACGCGGCACTACACTACACACTTTTTAATGCAAAAAAATTCACTTTATAAGAACTTTTTGTTCACCAAATTACCACCAAGCTGAACTTACCACCAATCCAGTGGCATCTCTCTTCTCTTGCTGGGGTTAATCTCAAATGGCTGTCTACTCCTTACACAGTGCCCTATAGGAATTTAAATACTGGATTTTGCACCCAATTGGTGCAAAATATAGATAAGAAATAAGCATTTGGGACTCAGACACACCCATACATCGATAAACTACTTGAACAATCTAGTTCTAGTTAAGAAAATAAGTTGTATGCCCCTCAGTTCAAACAAAAAATGGGTTCTTTCTTCATCAGTATACACTGTGGTCCGCATAAGCAGCATGAGAGTCACATTCCATTAAGAGCACAAGGGTTTTTTCGTACCGAGCCATAGTAATACACAATTCACTTGCTGTGAGGCAGTCATAAGTGTGGGTATATGGTGGATTTAACAGCTTTATACATGTCTCAACCAATCAGATTTTAGGCCACAATTTATGTTTGTTTTCCCCCAATATGCTTAATTCAGCAAATCAGCAGTAATTGTGCATTAAAATGTGCAGTTGTGTGTTTTCTGTAGAGGATGTGTTACTTTATTTTAAGTAAGTTGTTTTACATTAAAAGCAGCTGTTTTATTGCTGAAGTCATGTGGAAAATGATTCTTTCTTTCTTTCTTTCTTAGCCTAACTCAGCTATGCGTCAACAGATGGGCAGTAAAGGTAAAGCTATAAGGTTGGGCTTTCTAATAAAGTGGCCAGTCATTGTATGGTGTTGATGTTATGGCTTTGTTAAAGAGTTTCAAGCACTAGGCCCAGAGAAAGAGCACATAAAAGAAGGCCACATCTGCCAAATCTGGACGAAACCATACAGACCAGCCTCTTACAGTTTGTCTCACCCAAGAACATCTCTGAACTGCTACAAATCATGAATAACATGATGAGCTGAAAGGGTGTGTGTCACTGTCCAGATCCCAACACATCATGATGTTCATTACGTGTGGAAGATGGACTGAGTATCATTTTCCATGACTTTTGCAATGAAACACAGCTGTCCATTCCATTTAAACCAGTTCACTTCAGATCCATGCAGTATTCCTTTAACTCTCACTTTTACTGATCTGTCTTTCTGGTACTCCACTCGCTCGCTCTCTGCTTATAGGCCAAGGCAATAGGTATTGTTTGGGTTCTGATTGGTTGGGACAGGCAAGAGAAGGTGGGGCCTGAGGAGATGGGCTGCTTGATGTATATATGTGAGGTGTCCTTCTCTCTCTCTCTCTCTCTCTCTCTCTCTCTCTCTATCTCTCTCTCTTTTTTTTCTTTTTCTTCATTTCCCTACTTCTGTCTTTCTTTCTTTCTTTCTTCTTCTCTCTCTTTGCCTCTTTCAATTCCTCTTCTCATCTCTGCCTCATTCTGATTCCTTATTCTTCTCTCTAAACTCTCTCATTCCCCTTTTTCTTTCTTCTTCTCTCTTATTCTATGTCTTCTCTTATTGCTCTTCTTTCTTTCTTTTGTTTTCTTTCTTTCTTTCTCTTTGTAACCTCTCTTTTCTTCTGTTTCTTCTTCTTATTTTCTCATTCTCTCTTATCTGTCTTATTCCCTCCTCTTTATTTCTTCACCATTTTTCTCTGATTGACCCTCTTTCCGTCTGTTTTTCTGTCTCTGTCTCACCTCTTACCTCATTTTCTTTCTTTCTTTCTTTCTTTCTTTCTTTCTTTCTTTCTTTCTTTCTTTCTTCTTTCTCTTCTTCTTTTTCTCATTCTGTCTCTCCACCCTTCCCCCTTATTTGTAATCTTTCTCTCTCTCTCTCTCTCTCTCTCTCTCTCTCTGAGACTGTGATGTGCGCTCTACCATTTAAGAATCATCTTTGGGAAAACAAGCCCAGAACAGCAGAAAACTGTAGAGCATTCTGACTTAAGTTGTGATAAAGTTTGTATCCAGAATGCCTCGTATTTGGAGAAGGATCAAATCTTTAGGCAGATAACTTGACAAAATTTCCCAAATGGGAATGAAATGAATTCCAAAATGTGGTTAAATACAATTTCTTGTGTGTGTGTGTGTGTGTGTGTGTGTCTGTATGCCTGTACATATAAACACTGTCTGGACATTGTGAGGCTCACAGATGGGTCACTGACCCAAGCAGGGCTGCCTTTTCCTGGCCAGACAACAAAGGCTGGACATGAGCATCAGAAAGCCAGCAATACTCCCATAACACATCAGCCTTGGACACACACACCAACACCCCCCCGACACTGACAGATGTGTGTCACTCCAGCTGTTTCAGTCGCTGCTCAGGCTTCCTTTGTTCCAAGGATGAAGTTTGAAAGTGTACTTTTGACCCCAAGCTTGCCCAGAAGCTGGCGCCTGTTCATGTATTAGCCACTGCTCTGCTCCTCAGGGTCAAAATCAGGTTACCTCCACGTAAACTGCCTTGATTTTGTTCACTGATTTGTTTCTTTCTTATCTTTGTGATATCTTCATGATAAATATGCCATCTTACCTTTCCAAGGAGGAATTCCCAGTTGACGGGGTGTTTCCATGTGACAAAGTGTTGTCCTGCACTTTCTGCACACTTTACAGTGACTTCCCTCTGTTCTCTGCCCTAATGTGATTGACACACTGGGCTAAATGTGTCATTTTTCAGCCTCTAATGCGGCAAGTGCAGCCGCTCTGCTCAGCACATTCCAGCCCAGGATAATCAGCCATTGTTTCAAGCACTAAGAGCAGGATCTGGCACTGCAGGCATGTCATATAAGCTTATTAGAAGGCTAGTAGTGGACCCTGGCCTCGGATACACACACACACATACACACACACACCCCCTTCAACACCCCTTCACCCCTCAACCAACTGTCTTGACCCTTTTACCTTTCAACTCCACTTGAACTGGTGGGCGGGGGTGGCCGAGTTATGATGGGATTTTGTGTTTGTGCGTGTGAGCGTGTATGGAAGCATGTTGGGTGTGTGTGGGCTGATAGTGTGTGTGTGTTAGCATGCTGCTTTTGGGACAATGCTTTTCTTGTGCTCTGCTGAAAGGCTGCATAGAACAGACACATGGCACTCACATCTCCAGAGAGAACTGTCCCTGGAAAAGTCTTCTGCAAAGCCCCATAAAGAAGAGTGAAGGGCTGATCAAAGTCTTCAGTTTTCACCAGCACCACCCCCACCCCCCCTTCCTTTCTGCTCTTCATATGCAGACAGGAGCGATAACTGCACCCTGTGGGCCGGCCTTGAAGGGCACATGCTGGAGAAAGTTCCCAAAAAAGAACAAAAAGATGTGCCGTCTTAACTAAGTTACATGTTAATTAAGACAAGGCCAACAAAATACAGCATCTGGCAACACACAAAGGTTTTCGCTATATGAAGATGTGTAGCAATCAACACGGTTGAAAGTAGTGAAATGCCCTGAAGCAGACTTGGTAATGGACAAGGCAGGCTTAGCGGATTGTGTGAAATCCATTAGCTCACTCACACCATAGAGAGAGAGAGTGTGTGAGAGAGAGGAAGGATTTGAAACAATGACCATCTGAACCCGTTCTTATGCTCTAACAGGCCAATATAATGGGCTCGTCTCAAAACAACTTCTGACACATATTATGATAGTGTGTTAATATTGTAACCTTGCATTGCACAATGCCATGCAACCATGTGCGCATGTGAAACAGGCTTATCTCTTGAGTTTTGGAACCTAGAATGGATTTAAAATATGATTTTGTTGTGTGGAATCTTGAAATTGGCTCATTTGATTCCCATCATTTGGAATTTGGACCAGAGTCGGTGCCAGAGTTTTTAGAACTGAACAGCCCTGTTATAAGCTGTTCCTCCTCTAGTTGCTGCATTGCTACTTGCCTGCCATCCTGCTGCTCTCCAATGCATCATGGGCACTGTAGTTTTTGTTAACATGGTAACTTTATTATAACAGGCCCCTACAAATAACAACAATAACGAGGAATAGTCTATGCATCACTAAATAGCAGGATAGTAAATACCTACTTAATGTTTTATATCAGAGCCAGTATATAGACAGTTACTAAGTAATTTCTCACAATCATTACGAATTGTTTTTATGCAACTGAGTAAATGCTTATTATACATATATAAGTAATAGTAATAACTAAATTGATATTAACAAATAATAATTAATGGTTATGCTTGTATATCTCTAAATAAATGGTTAGTAATTGAAAATTAATAATACCAGTTATTAATGCATATATTCATAGTGCAAACAGAAAAAAAACAGCAAAAAAGTATTTTTTACTACATCATTTGAGCATAGCAGCTGCCATTTATCCACAATTTTCATGGAAAACAATCATTATGTTATCTTAGATTAAAAGTAAAGAAAGCTTTTTCTTTTTTGGACAGTGAAGATATTTAACTATTGCATCACTGCTGTTGGAACAAAACCTCATTACTCTATTTTTGTCCTTTTTCAGTTTTTGACCTAATTTGAAAATGCCTATTGCCCTTTACAGTGTGTGTAAATGTCATGATAAATGGCCCAAAGGAAATGACCCAAACTGACTTGGAAATAAGTCTGGCTCCATTGATTTACATTAAAGGTAGAGTTTTTCCTCCTCCTGTAAAGTTACCATTTCAGAGATACAAGGTTTCATTCTAACAACAGCTTCTTCTTCTTCTTTCGGCTGCTCCCTTTAGGGGTCGCCACAGCGGATCATCTGCCTCCATCTTGCCTTATCCATTGCCTCCTCTACTTTCACACCGACCATCTCCATGTCCACCTTCACTACATCCATAAACCTTCTCTGAGGTCTACCTCTTCTCCTTCTACCCATCTCCAACATTCTTTGCCCAATATATTCACTATTCCTCCTCAACACATGTCCAAACCATCTCAACCTGGCCTCTCTGGCTTTATCTCCATTCATTCTAACAACAGCGATATAGTTATTAACAGTATGAATGCTGTTTATTAGACCTTATTATTATTAAGGGGTTTTTTCTTTGCCTGTTTACAGACCTACAGAACGACAGACACACTAACTAAACATGGTTGGTAGCATATTTAAAGTTGAAAAAAAGAGAAGAGATAGGGGGAGAGAAGTGTGTGGAAATGCATGCTGTTTTGGTGTTTGCTTTCACAAGTGTTAGGTTTTGAAAGGGCTGCATGGCAAAGGTGAGATATGTACGGTTGCTTAAGTGACAGCAAGAAACTAGGCGAAGTGTACGAGGGAGCACAGACATTTCGAGGAGCAATAAGTCATTTGTCACATTTTCCATGCTGTTAAATGAAAAAAAGAAAAAAAAACTTCTGTTGTATTTTGGAAGCTCCACTGCAGTCCCTGTAGCCCTGCTTCTTCATCTGAGGAGGAAATTTCATCTTTTAGCCCAGAAAGTTTTATATGGTGATTCAGTTCACCAGTTTAATTCAGGTCTACAATTACTGAGACAAAGATCCACCTCCATATTTCCACGTTTGTGTTCTTAAAGCTTAAGCTCCAAATCAACTTACATTTAGTACATAAGTACTTAAATACTTAGTATTAAATTCCAGGCCATCACTGAATTGTAACACAGAGGAAAACTGTAAAGGGTCAGGCAACAAGTCCATTAAAAAGGCCTATGAAAAAAACACAGTTCCAAGCAAATGACTAACATGCTAGGCTTGGGGAAAAGGATTAAATCAACTGCACTATTTCAAAATGCTGCTTCTTTGGCTGTCCTGGACTAAGCTGCTCCAAGTGGACCTCCCTTTGGCATACTCCCACAGAAGGCTCTTTCAGTGGACAAGAAACAAGTAGCTATAATGGACCTAAAGAAGACCTAGAAAAAAATAGGCAAAGGTAGCCTGAAACAGGTGTCCTAATTCTTTTGAACTAGTGTTTGATCATATTTCATTGCATTAGCTACACTAAGCCTAGCTAAGATCTCAAAAGTCATGCTAATCTTTCAAAACAAAAATGGAAATCAAGCTAAAATTGGGTTAGATGGAGCTAGAAAAATGATCTTGGATGTATTAAACCCAGCATTGGTCTTGGTGATGAAGCTAATATCATCAGTTGTTAGATTTGCTCCATGCAGTTTTACACAACATGCATTTCATTGTATTGAGCAGCAAGGTTTTTCAAGGAAAATCAGAAGACGTTTGGCCAACAAGGGTAAACGGGCAGTGCCTCTGCCCCTTAATCACTTCACCCTTTGCACGTCCATGGAGAGCAGAGGCTCAGGCCAGCAGAAGTGAAAGACACATACAGATGGGTGACAAACAACAGGAAGTAAAAACCCTGAACAAATGAATGAAGAAACATAGTGAGTGCAGATCCTGACAGATGTATTACACAATTAAGCAACAACCCACCAACAACCCACATCTGCACGAGCAGGCCTACACTGTAAGAAATAAAGGTGCTGTGCAGGTACACTTTTTGGTTCATCAAGGTAAATAGAATGTAAATGTATCCTCAATGGGACAACAGCAGTTTTGTGGTTTAATTGTCTACCTTAAATAAATTTTTCCCAGGTGAAAAGTATAGATTTGTACCTTTTCATAGCCTAATGTTTTAAAACAGAGCAATAAAATAAAAAGTCTGAAGATGAGACGGGGTGTATGGAGTCGATACAACGTAGAAATGTATTATGGTACAATCATGTTCCCTGACTAATGGAACTGAGATGTACCCTTGAGGGAACCACCCCAGTGACAAGAAGGGCACCATCCCATTGACAGTTTAGTAACTTTTATCTGAGTAACTTTAAAAGAGGGCTCATTATTTGGGCACAGATAGCAAGAGCTTCAGTCACAAAGACTCCTCAACAGACTAGTGATTCAATAGAAGTAGTGACTAAAGTGACCTCTGCTTTTAGATCTAAGGGAAAGACATCACTAAATAGAGTCAGAAAATGTAGTTCAATGCCTGTGATGCTCTTGTAGTGTGATATGTAAGGAAGAACAGATGAGCTACTGTTCAGGTGGCTGAGAATCTCAATGCAGGGCATATGGGATATTATAGTATGGTTTTGGTGCATAAACCCCTCATTATAAAGATGAATGCATATTGGAGGGTTTAGTGGTGTAAAACCATAGACACTGATTTAGATAGAGATGTGCAAAAAAGTGATGAGCCATTCTTTACCATATTCTCCGAACGTGGGCCAGTGCATATATAGCATGCCCCAAGCTACATACAGGCCTGAAAGTTTATCTCCTACAATGTAGGGTTTCAGTGAGGGAGTCTGGTGTCTCAGTTATGCCGTAGGGGGGAATTTTGCTGGCATGGTTTGGGTCTACACATCAGCAGAAAGGGTCACTACAGATCAATACCAACTGATTCGGAATGATCACCTTCATCTTATGAAGATAAAGGGATGAGGGGTCACTGAATGGTTCTTGCATAAAGAAATGATGTAAATCATATGCAGTGGCCTTCACAGATCTCTAAGAGAGATTTTAGACCATTATGTTAGACACCATCATCAAGAGAACAACTGCTCTTCCATCATCATAAAAACCCCAACTGCTCCTCCACCATCAAAAGACTAACCTGCTTCTCCGCTATCATCAAAACCCCAACTGCTCCTCAGTCATCATCAAAAGGCCCACTGCTCCTCCACCATCACCAAAACACCAACTGCTCGTCCATCATCATCAAAACACTGACTGCTCTTCGATCTTCATCAAAACACTAAGTGCTCCTCCACCATCATTAAAATACCAACTGCTCCTCCACCATCAACATACCAACTGCTCCTTCATCAGAACACCAACCGCTCCACCGTCATCATCAAAAAGCCCACTACTCCTCCACCATCACTAAAACATCAACTGCTCATCCATCTTCATCAAAACACTGACTGCTCCTCCATATTCATCAAAACATTAACTGCTCCTGGACCATTATTAACATACCAACTGCTCCTTCATCAAAACACCAACCGCTCTACCATCATCATCAAAAGGCCAACTGGTCCTCCACCCTCATTAAAACACCAACTGCTCCTCCATCATGATCAAAACACCAACTGCTCCTCCATCTTCATCAAAACACTAACTGCTCCTCCACCATCATTAAAATACCAGCTGCTGCTCCATCTTCATCAAAACACTAACTGCTCCTCCACCATCATTAAAATACCAACTGCTCCTCGACCATCATCAACATACCAACTGCTCCTTCATCAAAACACCAACCGCTCTACCATCATCATCAAAAGGCCAACTGGTCCTCCACCCTCATTAAAACACCAACTGCTCCTCCATGTTCATCAAAACACTAACTGCTCCTCCATCTTCATCAAAACACTAACTGCTCCTCCACCATCAGTAAAATACCAACTGCTCCTCGACCATCATCAACATACCAACTGCTCCTTCTTCAAAACACCAACCACTCCACTATCATCATCAAAGGGCCAACTGCTCCTCCACCCTCATTAAAACACCCACTGCTCCTCCACCATCATCGAAACATCAACTGCTCCTCCATCATCAGAACACCAATTGTTCCTCCATCATCAAAAAAACAACTGCTCCTCCACCATCATTAAAATACCAGCTGCTGCTCCATCTTCATCAAAACACTAACTGCTCCTCCACCATCATTAAAATACCAACTGCTCCTCGACCATCATCAACATACCAACTGCTCCTTCATCAAAACACCAACCGCTCTACCATCATCATCAAAAGGCCAACTGGTCCTCCACCCTCATTAAAACACCAACTGCTCCTCCATGTTCATCAAAACACTAACTGCTCCTCCATCTTCATCAAAACACTAACTGCTCCTCCACCATCAGTAAAATACCAACTGCTCCTCGACCATCATCAACATACCAACTGCTCCTTCTTCAAAACACCAACCGCTCCACTATCATCATCAAAGGGCCAACTGCTCCTCCACCCTCATTAAAACATCCACTGCTCCTCCACCATCATCGAAACACCAACTGCTCCTCCATCATCAGAACACCAATTGTTCCTCCATCATCAAAAAAACAACTGCTCCTCCACCATTATCGAAGCACCAACTGCTCTTCCACCAGTAAAACACCAACTGCTCCACCATCATCAAGAGACTAACTGTGAGAATATCTTTCTATTCCAGTACAATGTAAAAGCACACTGAAGCTCGTCTGGCAGCTTATGGTGGACTAACACTTACTAAGACATTTTATGTTGGTTTTTTCCATTTTCTCAACAATCTGTATAAACTAGCCTAGATGTGAGTCTAACACTGTATGCGCTTTTGCGATCAAGTCAATGATGCCCTGTATTTTTTGGGTTAACAACATTAACGACTCATGGATTCATCGCTAACACCAGACTCAAGGCACATGTCATCCACCCCAAACAAAGCAGATTTGGGGACAGGGATTATGCGAGGTCAGTAATTATCATCATCAGTGTGATGGAGCAAATAACTGAGGAAAGACGCAAATGCTGAAGCTGAGTGCTGCAGCCTGAAACGTCCCAAATGCACGCTAGTCACATGTCATCATGCACTGTGTGTTAGCTTTTTTTTCAGAATAAGAAAGAGTTGCTGCTGTGATTTGAAAGAGCACCCTAGTTTTTCTCCTGGACATTGTTTTGTCTTGGCCAGCTGTAAGCTATGGTAACCTAATTTTGAGAGTTGGCAAAAGTGCAGGGAAGCTTAAAGAACAAAAAAAAATAAATAAATAAATAAATAAAAAAAAGCTCACATAGTCTTACTCTCACTATTGTACCGATGATGGTGAAGAACAACCAACACATGTTTAGTGTCTAAAATGTACAGCTTTAAAAGTGTAGTGGAGCAAGTAACCTAATGTACCTAACAAGCAATTGAAGCTTATTCTTGAATAATTAGCATCACGCAAACTACATGCTCAAATCATCATATGATATACTATATTGCCAAAAATATTCGCTCATCTGAGTGAGATCCCATTCTCAATCCGTAGGGTTTAATATGATATCAGCCCACCCTTTGCAGCTATAACAGCTTCAACTCTTCTGGGAAGGCTTTCCACAAGGTTCCACAAGGAGTATGTTTATAGGAATTTTGGACCATTTTTCTGAGAAGGTCTGGCTCGCAGTCTCCACTTTAATTCATCCCAAAGGTGTTCTGTTGGGTTGAGATCAGGACTCTGTGCAGGCCAGTCAAGTTCTTCCACACCAAACTCTCTCATCCATGTCTTTATGGACCTGCTTTGTGCACTGGTGTGCAGTCATGTTGGAACAGTAAGCCATCCCCAAACTGTTTCCACAAAGTTGGGAGCATGAAATTGGCCAAAATCTCTTGGTGCTGAAGCATTAGTCCAGTGGCAGCGCCTTACACCACTGCATTCAACGCTTTGCATTGCCCTTGGTGATGAAAGGCATGGATGCAGCTGCTTGGCCTTGAAAACTCATTACATGAAGCTCTCTAGATGGTTATAGCCACAAAGGACAGGTCCAAATTAATGCACATGGTTTTGGACTGGGATGTTCACCAAGCTCGTGTAGGTGCAATGCTCAGGTGTCCACGTACTTTTGGCCATATAGTGTAGCAGTGTTAATAAATGAAGTTCTCCAGCTAAGAAATATTTGTGAAATGATACCATTGACTCTGCACACATATTGTGGCTGTATCATGGCATTATTTGTGCCGTGTCTTCTCATAGACATACATCTGGTCCTGAGGATTTAAATAGTGCTTTTCTGATGCTTCAAAGCTTGTGTCTCCTGCTATGTATAAAGGAAGTTCCTTAACAACACATCTTTTGAGATGGTTATATATATAGTTGCTAATGGTTATTCATAGTTTATAAGGCAAAAAATCACTGCTAAGCTGAACATCACAAGTTGCTCAAACTTTATGAAATGAAATGTCATATGTAATCGGCTGCGTTCCACTCCCTTTTTCGTGCTATTCTCCCACATTTTCCATAGCCCTCTCTCAAATGCACATGCATGAGGAACATGCACATGGCCCATAAGCTAAACGTTTAGGCTTGTGCACCAGCGTTGTACATAGCACGCATGCAAAACACATCGGATTTGTTTTTAAAAATGGCACAAAAAATCTAGCTATAACACACATCCCAAAGCTAAATGTCTGAGAAATGACACTCATTTGCTTAATATGAGAGAGACGGAATGAAAGAATGTGAATCTGGCAGTGGAGGAGTTCATGCAGGTTTAAACTTTTGGGTGCCTTCCTGATTGCTTTCTCTAACCCATCACTTCTGATGGATTTTCTCCACATCTTCACTGCTCAAATTGGAGCTGATGGGACCCATCCGGTGGCTCCTTATTCAATAAGCGCAGTACTTTGAAACGCTTGGCATGTGACCGCGATGGTACGATGGTGAGAGGAAGCCTAACGAGGCCAGTTAGGTGGTGTAATAGGTCTCGTTTAGGACATTAACTTAGTTTGTGTGTTGGGAAAGAAGATTGTGGGTTTACAGAACAAGGAGAACAGAGGAAACGAGAGAGAGAGGTGGCCACATAGTGTTTATGCCATATAGGCAGTGAGCGAACTGTGTCTATACTTCCCGATGCTAGTATTTCTATATTTTGATTACAGGAATACTACGACTACTAAGATTTTGACATAGGTTTACAAAAGTTATTAAGCGTATATTCTGTTTCTACCCAACTGTTAATTGTAGTTCATTACCACTTAAAGACTTTACATGTATTTTATTACTACCTAAAGTGGTTATATACATTCCATTTCTATCCAAAGCCATTACACATTTTCCTTTAGTACTCAAAGCCATTATACATTTTCTTTTTCTACCAAATGCTCTTGAATATATTCTGTTACTACCAAAAGCTGTTACAGATTCCGTTACCACCTAAAGCTGTTACATGCATATCATGCCATATCATGTATTCAGTGTATTCTGATACTGCCCCAAGCTGCTATCTGTGTTCCATTAACACTCAAAACCGTTACATGTATTCCTGGTTTCAAACATGGTGGGAAACTGAGGGCTGGATAGCACTGCTGGTGATTTCTCTGTCCAAACATCTAAACCTGGAAAATAACTGCTGAGTTGAATCAGGCTTGTTTGACCAGCAAAACTGTGCAGCAATTGGGCCCTCCAGGAGTGCAGTGCCTCATCCCTGTTATAATACCATTAGATCTGTAGCAGCACCCGTATGTATGTATGTTTTTCTACTCCAAGTGCTGTAAATAGGTCTCAGTACAAAAGCAAGCAGTCAGTAGAACAACACTGTGTTATACATATACACGCTAAATACATATATGCATTTGGAGATGAACTAAAGGGCAAACGACGTTAGTGAGTGTTTGTTGAAGTGGTGTGTGGAGCTCTGGTTTCTCTGCTGTGGAGTGTGAACGCCGAGGACACACTCTCTCCAGAGATGATGCATCGTGGCAGATTACTCACACTCTGTGAACAGGAGCTCCGGAGAGACAGAGAAGTGACTCCTTGCCTCAGCCCTACAGGCACTGTGTGTGTGTATGTGTCAGAGAGAGTGTATAGGTCTGGGTGTATGTGTGAGAGAGTGTGTATGAGCATATGAGCGAGTGTGAGGGAAGTGTATGTGTGTTTCAAAGAGAACTCTCGGGCCCACAGAGGCGTCAGAGTGGAGTCTGGCCCCGGGCCCTCCACAGCTTCAGGGTGGAGCACTGTGTGGGTAAAAGTCATTTGGTCACATCCACATTCCAGCCCACTAATGAGCATTACCCACAAATCCCTGCTCTAATATGAGAGATACTGTATTGTGCAATAGTCAAAGACCACCCTTTATTTATCTAATTTCCAATCAAAACAGTCATTAAGTGATGTATTTCTAAGAAGATTAGATATAAGGTGATCTACTTGCACAGAGGCTAAGAAAAATAACTGTAGTTACAGATAAAATGGGACTCCTAACAACTGCGACAACTGAGACAAAAGTGTCCCCATCAGATAAACAGTAGATTCTAACCATCCTTCCACTGTGAGAAGACAACTCCACATTATTAGTCTGAAAGAATGTGTAGCTGTCCAGAAGAGCTGAGAAAAGGAAATGGACGAATGAGCAAAAACTGCAAATCAAACGAAGCCTCTGGTCTCCTCAGAACAATGGACTGACCACCCCAGAGTCCAGACCTCAGCATCATAAAAGGTGTTCTGGATTATTTCACGGCCATCAGAAAATACAATCAACTGCTAAGGCTAAACTTTGGAGGTGTGGAAAAATACTCCTGCACATTTCCTTGAAAAGTTGACAGCAAGTCTCTAAATATTGAGGAAAAAAAATGACAGTATATTTAGTTGTTGAGGCTTCAGTGTAATTTTCTGTTAAATATAGGTTCATTGCTTTTCCTTGATAATATAAAATGAATAGTTAATATGCAGTTAGTAGTTAATGAGCATTGAATGGCTGTTTTGACTGTAAATTTGCGACTTTGGCACAGAACTGTAGTCAGGCAGAGATAAAGTGCAAAAATGATGTCATGGTGATGACACATGTGTCTGTGTGCGCATGCACATGTGTGTATGTGCGTATGGGTAAGAAGAGGAGAAAAGGAGGACATGTCAGCTTCCATCAGCAGGAGAGGAAGTTCACAGCTCCTCTCAAAGCCTCGGAGGAGCAACGGCGACTGCCCATTAAAGCCCTGTTAAAACACTTCTGATGTTGTCAGCCCAGAGAGAGAGAGAGAGAGAGAAAGAGAGAGAGAGAGAGAGAGAGAGAGAGAGAGAGAGACTGCCTGCCAGCACTTTTTGCCGCGGCTCTCGCCAGCCGAGGTGTCAGATCAGCAGGCGCCTAAATTTCAACATCAAACTTTCATGGCGGAGCAGCAGGCTAGAGCTGCTATGGAGGCTGCTGAGCTCCAGAAACCGTAGGCTAAAAGCCGATCTCCAACATGCAAATATACAAAGACACAGCAAAAACAATTATTACTATCAGATTGTAAAAATTGATTACTCTGAATACTCTATTCATAGTGGAATAAAATCCCTCTACAAGTATTACTGTCAGAATGTATAAACTACATAAACTACAGACTCATACTGCATTACAATCTCTCCACAATGATTACTGTCAGACGGTAAACACTACATAATAGATTCACACTGGATTCAAATCTCTCCACAATTATTACTGACAAATTTTTAAAAATTAAGCCCACTACTGTTTCATACTGCATTAAAAACACTCCACGGTTATTACTGTCAGACTGTGGAATTACGTAAACTGCAGACTGGATGAAAATCTCGCCACAAATGTTACTGTCTGACTGCAATAAGTATGCCCACTGCATACTGGAGTGAGTTGCCTCTGATCTTACTTGTCCTCTCCATCAGTCTGCGTGGGTGGTATCCACTGCTAGCCAACAAGGGTGTCTGTTAGTTAACATATTAGAATTAGTGTTCTCCTCTAAGTATTGAGCCGTCCAATGATATCGCGTTAGCAGCAGTTTGAAAATATGTGGTGGCTTTCTAGACAAAACATGTGCAAGAACATGCTAGTCCTCCCAGCTTGGCAACATTGTGTGAAAGGGGATGAACTAGCTAATGGGTAAAACTGGCCATAACTACAACTTGAGTGAAAAATGAAACAAGTAAAACTGTAAATGTGTGCCAATTTTAGTGCAGCACTAACATACTATTAGAAATCCCATAGAGATTCTGAAGAAACCTCCTTCCTACCAAGCTTTGATATTTATGGCCCGAACCAAAGGCTGAGCTGTAATAGTCAAGCTTGGCTGCTGGTTTTTACACTCATCAGTGTCACTGCTAGTTTTAGAGTGGTCCACCACCCAGATATGTCCACTGATGACAGGTTAGAGGTTTTGTGCATTAAAAGATAAACACCCAGGTGAATGTACCATACTAGATGCCAACTGTAGTAAGTGTGAAACATAGAGAGAGAGAGAGAGAGAGAGAGAGAGAGAGAGAGAGAGAGAGAGAGAGTAAAGTAAAGTAGGTGTTCACAAGTCACGTGTATGTGTATCTACCTTACTTTGCTCACTGGGTGAGAAAGAGTTAGTTGGGTTGGTGTTGGCGGTGAGGTTGGGGTGGGGTTGGGGGTTCTCTGCTGCTTACGCCTGATTGGCTGATACGGGGTGACAGGGCGTCTCTAGCGGCAGCCCCCTGCATGGGTCGGGCAGACAGTGGCGCTGAAATATTCAGCACAGTGCTCGCCTATCATGGAGCTAATGCCTGCCCTACACGGCTGTGAAGGGAGCTGAGAGAGACATGAGAATGCGGCAGACAAGCAAAAACACACGAAAACCTGCGCCCTTCTGCAACAAATTGCCTTACTCATCACAGGCTGCTTCTTAAGGTTGTCAGGTTTTTTGCACTGGAAGTAAACTGTAGGTTCAAGGCATAGGTTAAACTAGGATTTAGGAGGTGGGGCGCTAACTGTTTTATGAAGGCCAATAAAGGGAGGTAGTATAAAATTCAACATCGTAACACAAAAAAAGAACTACGTACACCTTTACAGGAGAGAGAAAAAAGTTTCTAAACGTTTAATGTAAGTGAATGTAGAGAGATTATATTCTAGTTTTGGAGCATTTCTGTGGATCCATACATTGTGCCATTGTCATGTAAATTTCCTGCATACACATTTTCTAATTTGCTTATCCTCCTGGGTCACAGGCGTACTGGAGCCAATCCCAGTGCTCCTTGGGAAGAATGCAGGAAACACCCTGAACAGGTTTCCAGTCTGTCATAGATAGTATAAATGTAGAAAAAAATGTGATATGGGATTTTTTTTTTTACATATATCTATATATCCACATGTCTAGCTGGCAGAATGGAAGTGCACCTCTTGCATGCTTTTAGCATCACTGAGTTGGACAAGCAGCAAATATCAATTTTACAATTATACAAGTTGTCTGTAAAATGTAATAAAAGTCCTTAAAAATCTTTTAAAAATTTGTAAAAAATTCTGTGAAATATGCTTACTGCTCAAAGACTTGTTTGAGTTAGCTACCTCAGAGGTGACAAGTTTAACTGGCTATGCTAAACTAAGCTAGCTAGCTATACAACTGAAAGCTTTAGCGCAAGTTCTGCCAGGGAGACTCTAATGCTACGTCACTCAGTATGGTGACCAATCACAAGCTTCCAGCTGTCTTTAAAATGACTCGACTTACACACCTGCTTCGCTGCTTTCAGATTCTAACGTTTCGCCCGTTCCCTTCCGTCCTCCCCGCCGCCGCCAGTTGGTCCCCACTTGACTGCCCAGGGGGTAGGCTCCGCCCCCTGCCATCTCTGTACGGCAGGATCTGTAATGCTCTACATGTTGAAGACCTTGGCTGATGACGGGGCCCGCACCAAAGATTTTAACTTACAAAAAAATGTTTGTTATCTATGGAACTGTTAACTATTACTATTACCGTTACTATTAGATTAAACTATTTTCCTTCCTTTACTCTTGTCTCTGTAGTCTTTCTGGTAGAACTGAAGTACCATGCAATGGAATTACTCCAGATGCAATAGCAAGGGAAACAATGGCAATAAACTTAAAAGTTGAATCAAAGCAAACTAAATAACTGCCAAAAGTTGAGGTACTACAAAGGGGAAGACTTGCAGATTAACTAAAAAATAAGCATGATTGTAAAAATTAAGTAGAAGATGACCAAAATGGGAGTATTATACTTCTTTAGACCACAGAGTCCACCTCTGTCCCTCTCTTTTTAAAAGGAATCAGACAATTTGGTAGCTGTTCCAATCAGTCTGATTGATTTCATGCCATCTCTCTCTCTCTCTCTCTGTCTCTCTCTCTCTCTTTATCTCTGTAGCCACAAGCTAACAATTAGCATTGCTTTTGTCCCACACAATTTGTTGCAAGGTGCATTAACTAGCCTGTGTGGACACATTTGCCCTTTTCCTGTCCAGGCCACTCTCATAGCATTATACATTTATGAGGCAGCCCAGAGGTGAGAGCTTTTCACACTGTTTTTACACCATCAGCCATCTCACATCACATATATATCGCTGCCATAGCTGTGGCTATGCTAGCGTAAACTACTTTAAAAACTACACGTGAGTGATGGATCAAAGGGAAAACCTGAGCAAATGAGTGGAGAAACGTAACGAGTGCAGATGCTTCCAGACAGGAGTACTGTGTAATACAATTAATGCAGAGTCAGCCCAGTTGACCTCAATTTTGGATCAGGATGGCAAGAGCAGAAGATCTAAGTGACTGAAAGAGCGTAGAGATGGCCTTAGCTTCAGTGACCAAAACTGGCTAGTGTTTCTACATGAACAATGACTGAACTGACATCTGATTTTAGATCTATAGGAAAGACATCAGTAGATAGGGTTGGAAGTTGTGGTTGAAACCTCACATTCAGTTACCATGCTGCTCATGTATTTGTGTGATATGTAAGGAAAAACAAAAAAACGACTGTTTCTCAGGTGACGGTGAATGTCAATGCATGATGTGATCAGACCATTAGCAAGAACAGTCCATTCACAACTACATGGAACGGAATATTATGTTAGAACTGTGGAGCATAAACTCCTCATTACACAGATAAATCCATGTTTGAACACACATTACTTTTAGTAGAGAGATCATAGCAACCACCTAGCAACCACCAGAGATTCTATAATAACCAACTAGCAACACCCTAGCTACCATCTAGCAATGCCCTAGCAACCATGTCGCAACACACATGTTAGCACCTACCTGGAATACCATAGCAACCGCCATGCAGAGAGTTGCTCCTCAGGATGCTGCTAAGGACTAGTCTACCTAGCAGTGCTCCTTTAATCCAGACACAGCCAGAGAGAGTCTTTCAAGGCTGAGAAGGTTTCAGCAGTTCTTGTTAAGACAGAGGGCATCTCCCCTGGTATACAGTGTTTCGTATATAATATATGAAGCACATGGAAGCTGGTGTAGCAGATGAACTCTCTGAACTCTGACTGTCAAAATGAGGTAGAACCAATTTAAAGGAAATCAAGGTTAATAAAAAGGTAAAAGATAAAAAGAACTTGATAATCAATTATCATTAATTGCTGTTGTAAAACCCAGTATCTCAGAAATGGTAACTTCAAAAGAGAAAGAAAAATGTTCTAAATGTAATTGTACATTCATGCAGTAAGATTATATTCCAAGTACTTTTGGACTATTACTGTTGATTCATTCATAGTGAAATGTTCACACAATGTAATGGACAGACATTATTAAATGGGGTTACAATGTTTTGATATGACAGCAAAAATATATGGTATATGTACTGTGCAAAAGTTAGAGGCCAAATTTCGAATCAAAACAGGCATTAAATATTAATAAAGTTATTAATTTTTCAGGAGCTATTTCTGAGGAAATTAGGTATAATGTAATATCCACTTGCATAAGAAAGAGGAGATTAAAGGACAATAAGTGAAAAAAACAGAAGTTTACAAAACTGAAGTTCAAAAACATATTATGATATATAGAGAAAATTAAACACTGTTACGCGGAGCAACGAGGCGGATAGATAGGCTAGATTTATTTTGGGCAAATCCAGGGTCATGGTCGATACAGTTCAGGAAGCCAACACGAACAGCAGGAGGGACAGACATGACAAGGAACACAGAAGTCCAAACACTTAACAAAACACTTCAAACCATACAATACATACAAACAGCACATCAAAACAAGCATACACTCAGCACAATCATCAAACATGCAACCAAACGTCAAACAAACACCAAAAACAATCAGGGGTGGAGTCACAAAATAAGGGGGCCGGACTGGGAATCAAAACAAAGCACATGACAGGACAAAAAGGTAAACAAAAGCACATGAGGAGATTGGGAGGCGCCAATCATGACAAACACTAACAACTGTGCAAAACCTGGTAGACCATTAATTTTTCCCTTAAGGTATACAGTATTTAAAGCTTTCATCTTGTAGAGATAAACTAAGATCATGTGTTTGGTGGGAAGGATGAAATTACCAACCCCACTCGTGTCCAGCATCATTGTCACGATTGGCCCTTCCCAGTCCGGTCCATGTGCTTTTTGTTTTGATGCTAGTCCGGCCCCTTGTTTTGGGGCTCCGCCCCTGATTTTCGCCACCTGTTTTCCGCCTGTCCCTCGTTGTCCCTGTGTTTTATAAGCCCCATGTTTGCTCTCTGTTTTCGCTGGTCTTTGTACTGTTCTGGTTGTACTGTTTGATAGTGTTGGATGTATTGTATTCTCGTGGTGTTTGCTGTCATTTGATTCATTGTTCATTTCGTCATGTCTTTCGCTCCTTCTCTCCGTATTGGATACCTGAAAATAGACCATTTTGACCACGACCCTGGATTTGCCCATAATAAAAGTCGTTTATCTCAGCATATGCATCTGCCTCCTCACTCCCCATTACAATCATATCATCAGTATAACATTTCCACTGTAATAAAACACCTCAACATTATGCATGTGAAAGGAGGTGTATCTGTTACTGAGAAAAGGAAATAGACAAAAAAGAAGAAAAACATATTGCTACTGGTGTTCTCAAAAAAATGGCCTGGCCAGCACAGAGTTCAGACCTCAACATCACTGAATGTTTTTGGAATTTCTTGGATCGTGAGAAATAGAAAACGAAACCAACTTCTAAGACTGAACTTTGGAGGTGTCAAAGAATTTTCCTGCATTCATTCATTTTCCAAGCCGCTTCTCCCTCAGGGTCGCAGGGGGGGGTGCTGGAGCCTATCCCAGCAGTCATTGGGCGGAAGGCAGGATACACCCTGGACAGGTCGCCAGTCCATTGCAGAATGTTTTTTTTTCTGCAAGACTACAGAATTTAGACCAAAACTATGCTTATCTACATACTACCTAATTTATCATCTACAATATATTCAGAAACTTTCTCCCCTCTAACCCCTTAAATGGCCAGGGCCTACCAGCAGGGCCAAAAGTTTTATAACATGCTTCTATAACCGAAGAATAGCTCAGCCAGTTTGTATTGAAGGCCCCTAGTTCCCTCATTAAAATCTGCACCAGAGTAGCGGGTGCGCATGCATGTCAATGTTGATCATAGTTAAATGAATCAGGATGGGAACTGGAGCTTTCTGAGTTCTACCATGTTTTTATTGGTTTGTTTCATTGGAAAAGGAGAAATGTATTCTTATTCAGTTTGTGGCATAAAAATGTAAACATGTACAAATATTCAGGTTTGTTTATTGATCAAAATAAATGCCACAACACCATTACGAATCATTTTTATTAAAGAACAGCAGCCTAAAAGTTAGATTTTTTTTTTTTTTTTTTTTTGCTTTGGCTTAGGTATCTAGTCTACACCACATACTCAGTGCTGAATTCAATGATGGGGCTTAACTAGACTGGTCCGGTGAAGCCGTCGTAAATTTCTCAGGCCCGAATATGACATCACGAAGTGTACCAACTATTCAGTATTGTGATTATTCCCTCCAGAGCACATTGGCTGTCCTATCACTCTTACTCATAAGCGGGGGAGAGGGGAGAGAGAAGGGAGGAGCACAAGATCCTCTTAAGTGCTTTTCTGGCAAGACTTTGGAGTACTCCATGATGCACTTAGGAGTCAAATATTTGGAGTAAGAGCCGCCATCGTTCTCCATCGACGCTCCACCACAGGCTGCCGGCTTTTATTCCCATCGTGGTCGGTGCTGAGATGGGCTCCTTCATGTCCCGCTGACCGGTGGCTAAATCCGCTTGGAGCAAATAAACAGTGTGTTGATTTGGGAATAAGAGGGAGAGAGAGTGTGAGACAGAGAGAGGGCAGTAAACAAACAGCAGGCAGGCTCCAGGCTGGACACCTTCTTGGCAAGCTGAGGCCAGGGTGGCTAGTCTTGGGTCAGCCGTCCCACAGCTCTGTATCCTGGAGCCTTTCCTCATACCATTCATAACATCTTCAGCCACTTCATTCATCAGTCCCGCCTCCAGGTACCATTCAGAGAACAGTGGTTTCTCAACCCTGGTGCTGGAATAGATGTGGGTAATATGGCGAATATCATGATACTTTAAGACAGTTTCTTGGTAAATGATATGTATCATAATACTCTACGAAGGTTTGAAGTTGGAACAGACGTAGTGCACCAGTAGTGCCACAAAAATGGCATTTTACACAACTGAGAGTAAAAGCATAAACTTTTGAGTTCCATAAACATCACGGCTGAGCCTTCCAATAAAACATGCAACTAGTAAGTGTTTTGGAAATATCAGCATTTCCACAATATTCATTCGTTCATTTTTTTCCCATAGCATCCCCTTTGACCGAATGTACTCAGCATTTCGTGATGTGTTGCAGACATTGTCATTGTTTATAGAAATTAAATAGAAAGTTTTATACACATTCTGTAGTTGTCTGGATTGAGTGACAACACGTGACTTTTGCATTACTATTGCATAACTATTTCTAACTCCACCCATCCATTTGGCTTGGTATGCTTACTACCCCAGGAAGAATGGCAACCAAATTCAGCACAGGCACTCAGGTATGTTATGGGCCACTTGGCAGTGGCGATGTTACAATACATGGCGGATTTGTTACTGTACTATATCTTACAGCCTTACTATAATATCTTAATGGTATTTAAATAAATAAATAAATAAAACTAACTGCTTAACTCAGGAAGATGATGCTAAGATTACATTTTATGGGTAAAGTGAGCAACTAATGTTGAGTGAAAATGCAATTGAGAAGTGTCAAAGGCTAAGCTCAGCAGTTTGAAATCAGCAGGTTCATGACATGCCACATTAAGCATTAATGACTATATCAGTGCTGTCAGGTCAAAACCTCATATCGACAAAATGGTAATTTAAGTTAATGTCTTTTTTTAAGTAATTTCAAACGATTTCCATTGGTCCATTTTGACATGAAATGTGACACAATGGACAGATGGTGTTTTCAAATTCTGTGAAACATTGTGTAAAAATGTGTCAATGGTGTCAGTAGTGGGGTTGTGTGGGGACACATGCAGTCACATGCCTTGTATATACTCAGTGTATCAAGTATTCTATTAAATATCTATTAAATGCAACTGCATCTAAAGTTGAGTATGAAAGATTCTATAAAACCCATTCCCAACCCTAAACCTAACTCTAACTCAGGGCAAAACTTACATCTACTCCTAAACCAAACCCTGACCATAATGTGGTAGATAATCAGTTGAGTATCACCAGTAAGTTTGTTAATGATATAAGTATCTGTATATCATCAATGGGGGCTTCCATGCCTCCACAAGCTCTACCATGAGGAATTATACAGGAAACCCTCAATTTTTATCAGCCTTGCTTCCTCCGTGTTTACGTCTGAGTTTCACACATTAAACACAATCGTACAATTGGGCCAACACGAAACACCAAAACCAGGCCTTTGGGTCTTTGGGTCATATAAAAGGCCAATGCTTCACCAACTCCATTTTTCAATATGAATATTATTAAATACAACTGTTTCATTTTATTATTAGAAGTCATAGTTATCTTCACTGATAACAGGATGATAATCATCAATGGGGGGCTGTCCAAAGAAGGTGTGACCAGGTTTTTGGGTTGAGGTTAAGGTTAGAGTTGGAGTAAAAATTTCGATACAGTTATTAAGCATGTACAGTAGACCATTAAATAAAGTGTTCTCCAATAAAGTTGTTTAATCCTGAATGCAATGTTACCAGCATATAAGAAAAGGTTATCCATTGTTGCCAATTGTCCATTTCCTCTAATAACATGCCTGAAATTTCTGCAAATGCTGCTGACACTGGTACAACTCTAAGACTGCCCCACTGGACATGAGGTCATGACCCCAGGCAGCAAGGGTGATGGTCAGGCCCTGAGGGCTTCTAGAGCAGGTAGTGTTGGATTACCTCATTTGTCCTGTTTCCTGCTATAATTAGGCCAATTACATTAGGCAAGAGTTAGGGACAGAAAGACACAAAAGATGCTCCCAAGCGCTATTATAAGGAGCCTACTGTCCTAGGTCGGTGATTCCCCTCTTCTTTTGGGAAAGAAGCCGAGGTCACGCTCGAAAGCCTTCAAACTGCAAGAGAGAGACTGAACACTTTCTTATGTGCAAACATGGATGGCTTCCAGGCCTCCACAAGCTCTACAATGAGGAATTATACAGGAAACCCTCAATTTTTATCAGCCTTGCTCCTACACTTGCCGCCTTCACTTGTGTTTACGTCTGAGTTTCACACATTAAACACAATCTTACAATTGGGCCAACACGAAACAACAAAACCAGGCCTAATGTCTTTGGGTCATATAAAAGGCCAATGCCCCACCAACTCCATTTTTCAATATGAATATTATTAAATACAACTATTTCATTTTACTATTAAAAGTCATAGTTATCTTCACTGATAACATATAAACATATGAAATATTTCTCACTCATAGCACTTCAAAACAAGCAGAGAAATTATACTTTCAATCATGTTTTTGTCATTTGTTGACAGTACAAAACTGAAAGTACATGGAATGTATTTGTCATAACCAGATGATGCTGTTATTCTGTATGTAATGCACAATTTTGCCTGTCTTGCATTTATCGGTTTTCATTTGTATCTGTTTTGCATTGCTATTGTAGATATTTGCTAACTTCTCCAGCTTTTTTTTTCTGTGGACATGCTGCCCTGCCTATGGCTGTTGGAAACTTGTTCAGGATTAAATTCTAGAGGTAAGCAAGAAAATGCCCAATGATTTTTAAACCAAGCGAGTTTCACATTTGATTTCTGCTCTAGTGGACTGTGGGAACTAGCATTCCCAATAAATCCTAGCATAGACCCACATTATTCCTCATGGATAAAACCAAGCGCCATCTGAAGCAATTTGAATGAGAAATGAACACCACGAGGAGGATAAAGGCTCCAGCTGAGTGTCCAGAGACTCAGTTACGCAAAACGCTAGTGCTAGAGAAAGAAGGACTAGGTAAAATAAGGAGAAAGTCAAGCTAGCAGCCTAGCAAACCCTAATATATCACTATTAAGACACAGACACAGCCTTTGTGAGGCTAGGCAGTAGTGGTGTAGTGTGACATGATGCTGGCATGGCTACAAACAGGGCCTAGGTCTGGACTGAGCTCCATATTACAACCCATGATTTCCTCATAATACGTCTCGGCCAGAACTTTGCATATCAAATCCCCCCCAAATCTAGCTTTGGGTAACAGGATCACAGCATTAAACGTCTGTGGTGCCTCCACGAGAAGGCTGCCCAGTTCTCCATCAAAACATATGGTAAAAATATTCCACCTCATACAGGAGAGACTTCCACTTTCAAATGATTCACATACTTAAAGGCCTGGTTAAATTAATATTCATATATATGGCAAGGAATGGAAATATATAGTGCTGTCGCACTAATGTTGAAATAGGAGAGATTGAATCGATCTCTCTGACATTAGTTCTCAGAAGCTTTGTTGTTTATTTAAGTATAGTAGTACGAAGCCAAAAAATCATATTTCCTCATTTCTCTTTCTCAGTCATACTTGGTGTCTGACGTTTGCATCTTTAGCTTTGTAGCAGAGCTAAAAGGCTAGTGTAGCTAAAAAGTATGTTTCACAGCTATACGGCTACTATAAGCTACAAAGGTGTGGTGGCAAAGTTAAGTCATCAGTCTTATCTTATGGTCTAGATTTTGCCCGTACATTTAGAGATTACACTGTAGTCTCATCATATAGTGTCAGACCCCACATAAGATAGTCTACTTGAAAAAACACTACAGTTTAAGATTCAGACCTACAGATAGCAATGCTAGTTTTTGATGATGGGCTAAGCTTCCACTACTTCTTAAAGAGCCAAAACTAAAGATTAAAATTTCAGACACTAAAATTTAATTTGAACAAATCTAAGGCTTAACTTGGTTTGAACTAAACTTAAGAGTAGTTCCAACCCAGTTAGTCCAGGCCATCTTAGTCTTTGTTAATTCTTCCCATGCTTCTGCTAGTCCTGTAGCCTGCGTTTCCGAAAGGAATCGGAAGTTTGTGTAGGGCCGTTAGCCACAGCGCTAACCCCGTCCATCTGGAGAGGGAGAGTAATCAGCCTCGGGGCAATAGCACCCACCTCCTCCCAGCTGCATCAGCTGCCCCGGGGAATGCTGGGTCTTTGTCTATGTGAGTTGGCTACAGAGAAGTTCCTGTTATGGAGAGGTGTTTGTATGTGTGTGTGTGTGTGTTGGAGGGGCAAGAGTGTTGGGAGGGGTACATCCTCTAGCAGCTGCTGACCCTCACCTTAAAAACACAGACTCACAGAGGTTTGTTTTTATACAATGTCAGGATGTGGGATCCAACAAATGTTCCATATTATACATTTATATATAATGTAAGTATCTAACAGATCCACTTAGAATGTAGGTGCACTTTATAGTTCTACAATTACAGACTGTAGCCCATCTCTTCCTCTGCACACTCTGTTAGCCGCCTTTTACCCTGTTCTTTAATGGTCAGGACCCTCACAGGACAACCACAGAGCAGGTATTATTTGGGTGGTGGATAATTCTCAGCACTGCAGTGAGACTGATGTGGTGGTTTTGTGTGATAGAGTGGACAGCGAGTGGGCAATGTTTAAAAACTCCAGCAGCACTGCTGTGTGTGATCCACTCTTACCAGCACAACACCACCACATCAGTCTCACAAGTGTTTCTGATGTTATGTTGTTGCCTTTAGAAGGACAAGAACAAGATTTTATTCCAGGTTATGTAATAATAATCATGTAATAAATTAAATATATACATATGTGTGGGTGTGTGTATATACACACATAGGGGGCAGTCGTGGGCTGAGGGGGCAGTCGTGGGCTTAGGGGACAGTCGTAGGCTGGAGGTTAGGGAACCAGCCCTGTGACCGGAAGGTCGCCGGTTTGATTTTCCTTCGCCTGACTGTCCATGACTGAAGTGCCCTTGAGCAAGACACCTAACCCCAATTGCTCCCCGGGCACCGTGGATAGGGCTGCCCACTGCTCCGGGCAAGTGTGTGTTCACTAGTGTGCATGTATGTGGGTGTTTCACTGCACGGAAAGGTCTAATTTCACAGTGTGGAGACACAGTGACAAATGGTTCAATTCACATTTATACATTTCTTTTTGTATGATATGTTATTATTATCTCATCTGCTACCGCGACCCTATCTTGGACTAAGTGGTTAACGATGATGATGATGTTGGTGATGTTATTATTACATGGTCATACGTGTGTGTGTGTGTGTGTGTGTGTGTGGGTGTGTATACATACATATATATATATATATATATATATATATATATATATATATATATATATGTGTGTGTGTGTGTGTATACATATATATATACATATATATATGCCACATAATAATACATATTATATACATACAAGTACATATATGTTATTACAGTATGTTCAGTATGTGTTATATGAAAGTACCTATGATAAGTAATATTTAACCCGTGTTATATTATACATATAAACCTTTTTGTCCTGAAAATGTATGAAAACAACCAAAAAAAGTAGTGTTAGGCACCTTTGTCCACTTTTGTCCAAAGGAATCCATTTCAGAAACACACACACACACACACACACACACACACACACACACACACACTAATCTGGGTCTGGTTTCAATTTGAGTGTCAAAAGGGCGTGTTATGCCAGTCGTTCCCGATGGCTCTATGTGTTGAAGCGGTGATACACCACACACACATACACACTCACACAAACATGAGTGCACAACTTTCCAATTTAGCCCAAATGAAAGCTGACCATTAGTTGGACTTGCTGAAAAATCTTTGGGGGGATTTCTACCCAATTCACCCCTCCCCACCAATTTAGTTGGGGCCAATTCCCAATGGCTAAGTCTCCACCTATCATAAGAAGGACAGGACTTTTTATAAACTTGTCCCTAACATACTGTTATTGGACAGCTCAACATGCTTGGAGGAGAAAACTAACTGCCAATTTTGTTACATCAGCTGACAGACGCCCATATTAGCTTGCATCATGCTCAGGGGAGAAGAAGGATCATCCCACCCACCGAGAGAGAAAGAGAGGTCATTTATACTGTCCTGGACTGCTCGCCACAAATGGCTGCGGCATCACTAGCGATTATTCTCACAGTTTCACAAAAATAGAACCAATGCTTAGACAGTTGTGCCACTCGGAAATATATTGCACCATTCAGGAGCCCAAAATGCCCTTTTCAGTTCAAAACTGTTGTACAATAGGCTGCATTCCTGTGGAAAACATACTGTCTGATCTTGTCTATGCATCCTGTGAGAAAGCTTGATAGCACACTGTGTTGGTCTAGGCTATAGGACTGAACTACACCCAAAGCACCGAGGGTTACTTGTTAGAACTACATAATCAACTAATAAATCCTGGGTAATCACTGCACTGTAGCATCAAGTGCTGCTGTACATACCTGATAGTTTTCACAAGCATCAGACATAGTTTGAAATTTGAAATATATGACCATACTGTGATATAAAGCACCACCAAAATGTAATATTGTTGGCTACTGTGTAATCAAAGACAAATTCCTTGTCCATGCAAACATACTTGGTCAGTAAAGTCTGATTCTGATTCTGTCCCAAGCCAGCAGGCCATTGTTCCAAAGCCAAACCTCAGCGCACCACTCTGGCGCTATGGACACCATCAGTCTCCATCAGCCGTCCAGCCTGTGGCTCCAAACCCTGCTATTATTCACACTGTGCCTCCAGAACTCGCCCACCATCGACTTCACTATTACAGCCTTCATACCACCTACAGTAGCAGTCAAATGTTTAGACTTGCAGGCTTTTTTTTTGTTGCTATTTTTGCACATTGGAAAGCAAAAGTGAAGATAAACTAACATTTTTCAACAATTTTCTGTTTTACGTTCTTAAAATTATTCAACCTTTTGCTCATTTTACATTCTGATGTCAGTCTCAACTTCACGAGAAGCCACATGCTTTTCCAACATGCGTGGACAAGAAAATACAGAGGAAAAAAAAAATCTATCTTTTATTGAAAAATTCTTTAAAAAAAATAAGAGGCACAAAATTGACGTTGTAGCAGCGTGAGGGACAGAAAAAAGAAATCAATTGTGATGGTATGACTGCTTTATTATTGTATTACAATGCCATTCCATTGCAAATATCTTAGTTGTAGATACTTGTGTGTATACTCCCGTTCCAATTCACGCCTTTCTTATAATAATAATAACAGTAATAATAATGATGTTGATGATGATTATGTTGATAATAACAACAGTAATAATAATGCTGATGATGGTGATGATAATTAAAAAAATAAATAAAAATGATACATCTTATTTAGGACACCCTTCATGATGATGTCAACTCAAGCCACTTTACAGAAAAATAAGCAAAACAAAATAAACTTTGACAAACATAACATTGAATATGGATATATGTATATTTATTTCCCCTCCATTATGTAAAAATTACAGGCTTTATAAATGGGGACAATTTTAAAAACTTTCACATTGAAAATTTTTGTTGTGAATGTAAATTCGCATTTTAAAAATTGCCAGCTGTTCTTTGCATCATCTTAAAATTTAAAAAATGAGAGATCAATATAAATGGTCCATAACTGCCTGGTTAACTAGACCATAAGTCATGTTTATAGCCTGGTTCTGTCAATGTTAGCAGGGTTCTCCTATACAGTCAGTGTTCCAAACATCCACATTTTTCTTAGGACAGTAACAAAGAGCATCAGTCACTATGTCCCTATTTACATATGTTGTTTTTCATTATTATGGATCATTTGAAAATACTACCTTCAGTTTGCTTGTATGAATATATCGTGAAGAATGGACCATTAAAATGGCCTGAAATTACAGTATGTTTGGTGTTACAAAGATGCAAAGTTCTCATATCACCACCAGTATCACCATCAGTAGCAGAACTGTGTATTGTTAGCTTTGTGAAATGAGTTTCCATGGTCAAGCAGCTGCACACAAGACTAAAGCAAAACAAATCTGATCTCTCCGACAGGATGGTTCACACTCAGTTAGGTAAGTGATTCATACATGTCTTTAATGTGAACGAACCAGCGTCCTGAAATGACCCGCATGTGCACATCTTACTCAGTAACATCACGGGAATGAATTGCGTGTGTCATGTGCAAGCAGACTAAGGAGCAGAATGAGCCTTCGCTGTGAAGATAATTAACTCGACATCTCTCAGCTGTTCATTATTGGAGCAAGACGGCGAAAAAGGTGAGATGTGTTGCTTTTCTACCTTTTATAGGCTTCATCTTCTGTTCAGGGCTGGTGCCATTGTAATGCTGAATGATGGTGTACGAGCAGTGGAAAAAAACACATGAATTCTGATCTGAGCATCACATTAAGGTTGCATGGTCACGAGTCAGATACATATGTGATCTAAGACCACATATTAAAGTGACTCAGGTCGGATTTGAAAAGATCAGATTTGTGTGTCCACACAGCCCTGAAAACATCAGATCTGAGTCACATTCGGGCAAAAAATCAGATTTGTGCCACTTCAGCTTGGTAATGTGAATGTAGCCTAAAACAAGCCTAAGATCACTATATCGAGCAACAGCTGGAGTGGTCCAGATCATGCCCCCACTGGACTCTGGAGCAGTGAAAATGTGTTCTCTGGAGTAGTACATCACAGACCACTATCTGGCAGTCTGAAGGATAAACCAGGGTTTGGTAGATGCCTGGAGAACACTGCCTACCAGCATGCATACTGCCAACAGCAAAGTTTGGCTGAGGAGGGATAAAGGGCTGAGGCTGCTTTTCAGGGTTTTGGCTCGGCCCCTCCATTTGAGTGAAGGGTAATGTTAATGTTACAGAATACAAAGGCATTTCAGACAATTACTTGTAGCAACAGTTTAAGGAAGGCCCTTTCCTGTTCCAGCATGACTGTGCCACTGCGCACAAAGCAAGGTATATCAAGACACAGTTTGACAAGTTTGTTGTGAGGCCTGTACAGAGCCATGAATGCCCATGATTTTAGAAAAAGAAGTCCATCAAGCTTACACAGGAGCGATGGTCAAGTGTCTACATACTTTTGGCCAGATTTTGTATACATATTCAAGCATTTCAGCGTAATGTCTTTTTGTGCCCAAACTTTTGACTGGTACTATATTATAGCCTCACTGTTTTTCACAAGTCTACGTACTCAGCTTCTGCAAAGTCCTCAAGAGGCTTTTAAATAAATGATGGGAGTGGATTTTCGAGCACATACTAAAAAGACTTGTGCTCTAGGCTTGAGGTTGTATAATTTAGTCGAGAAAATGTCAATTGGCGCAATTCACAGCGCATCTCAAATATCTATGAGACAATGATGGCATAGTTGAGCTCCATTGGTGCTTTTGAGTTTATAAAGGAAATGCAAACACGAGGAGAGGAAAAAAAAGGCAGTCAGCATGTCGGCCTGCTAAAATATTTACGCCAAAGAGCTACTGTGCCTTCTTGATACATAACTGTTCCACCCAAAACATCTCACTTGACTGTCAACACTCAGGCCGAATTAAATATGAATCCAGCCTTAGCACAGTTCATGCGTGTTGGGGGCAATGCATGGGCACATAGACAGATGCGCATGCTGGGACGCTGAAGCTGCTGCAGTATTTAAGTGGTTTGTATTATTCATGGGTTTTGCCTCCTTCAGGTGAGGGTGGCCAGCCGCCTGCCAAGCGGTCCAACTCCAGAATTACAAAGTGGCACGAAAAAGTGTTTGTTTATCCCTCCTTTCTTTATTTTATCCCTCTGTATCTCAGATCTGCCCACCGAGCCAGAAAGAGTCAGAAAGCACAAGGTCAGTACAAACCCTGACCGACAGCACGCAGCAAGACAGAAGGCACGGCAGCCTCCTTTCTTGGATGCAATCCAGCATATGTGCATGTTAACAGCGTGTAGTTCTATGGTACAATCTAGCTGAAAGCTTAAAATATCACTGTATTTTGATGGGTTCTCTCTCTCTCATATAAAGAGAGAAGCAGGACTGGAGGAAGATCAAAGCTTCGAGTTTGGTGGAAGAAGTATAAATAACCTTCGATATGATGATCAAACATTTAGTGTGGAAAATCTGGAAGACCTGAAGGCCTTAACAAGGAAGGTATCCACTGAAAACTAGCTACCAAGCCAACGAAGCTAGCAAATTTAATCCTTTTGACAGAGGAATTTGATGGGACTTCAACTCAATAGTAGGTAGACTAAGGTGAGATTAAATACAAGCACAATTTTAGGGAATAAACTAAACACATATTTTTTGAGTTTCCAGTTTTCTTTGAAGGCCTAAAAGGCGCTGAGGCCTCCCTTCGTGGATTTTAGAGAGCCATTAGCACAGTAGGGTCTATAATGCTTGTGTAGAGCCCATATCACTCATTTTCCTCCATGTGCGCATCACATTTTTATCTTGTTTTTCATTAAAAATACATTTTGCGTGGTGTTTTCTATGACTTCAAAAATAGACAAATATATTTATCATATTTATCATATGAAACCTGCATTTTGTCTGTACTTTAGTCTAGAGTACACAACACTAACTGGTAAGTGAAAACGAGTTAACATATATTCAACTCATTCTGCACATTTTAATGCGCAATTTTGGTTTATCTTTTAAATTTAGCATATTGGAAAAAAACATATTGTATGTTTTATTTTTCCCCCAATATATTAGACTAGAAATTGTGCATTAAAATGTGCATTAAAAGTGTGCTCCCTATAGCAAATGTGTTAATCAAGAAAACATGTCATTTGGTCAGGGATGTTCAAACCTTTACATGCTACTATAGCATTAATGGTCGTTAGGGTTAGGTTTAGATTCAGGGTTCTGGTTAAGGCAAGGGTTTGAGTGAGTATCACGTGAGCATCCAAAGGTATCAACGTGAGCATCCAAAGCATCTACACTGGATCAATAAAATATTTCAAACAGTGTAGCCCAGAACATTTTGTACATATTCGGAGTAGAGCGAGCAGTCTTTCTTTTCTAAGCTCTGGCCCTGCTATTGTTTTTGGCTGGCTGATGCTTTCCAAAATACATGAGTAGCACAGATCGGCCTGTAACTTCCCATGTTATGCCTCTAGGACTTGATTACACATTTCAAAACTTAAAATAGTGAGCGCGCCCTGGCCGCAGCCAAAACGCATATGGAGTGATGAGAGAGAGAGAAAGTGTGTGTGTGTGTGTGTGTGTGTGTGTGTGTGTGTGTGCGTGCAGGGGTCCAAGTCTCTCAACAGTCACGCCTACATCTTCTGAACCTGGTCCACTTCTGCTTCACTTGGCTTTCCTGCAGCAGGCCTTTCCCTGGTGTCTGTCGATGTGTGTGTGCACATGTGTGCACTCCAAGGGACACTGGATCCTCCTGGCCCTCGTTAACACAGATCACAAGCTGCTCGTTAGCCATTAGCCTTGTGCTAATGTCCAGATTAGGCCCCCGGTGTGCTGTTTATCAAACTGGACATACAAACTTTGCTGATAATCGAATTTCAATCAGCTCTGCTGGTCCCCTATATGGTCAAATTTCTGGAGCATTTGGCAAGGCCCCACTGGGTTCTTATGATCAGGATTATCTAGCCGTGTGGGCCAGAAGCAAGTCTGTGCCAAGGACAGTGTGCTCCGGTGTTCAATCTGAGCATTAGAACTCTCTTGCTAATGATATAATCAGGTTGTTTTAGCTTCCCATGGCCAAAGGTCGAGCCATAACTCAGATGTGTACATAACATCTGATGACACAGTCAGTTGTCTGCCTGTTCCGACAGCATTCTGCCAGAATTTGACCACTGGTCACTGATGGGGCTATAAAAGTTCTGTGCATTAGAATGAAGGATAGAAGTGTGTTCTATGTAGATCATAAATTTACTTATTTTCACTTAGAAAATCAACAAAACGTCATTAGAGCAGGGTGCCTAAACGTCTGCATACACCCGCATAACAAAGAAACAAGAGAAGCTGCATCATCCATACCATTCCTATGTGTTGTAATGCAACCTGTCAGGATAAGACTAATTGACTTGGTCAACTAAACATTACAGACCTAGTCACTTGTTTACCTCCGATATCTTTCCCCTGTACATACCGAGTGCTTCTGGCATTCTTCTTCTTCTTCTGCCAGTTTTTGTGGTCATTATTCATCTTTACATGATTATTTTCCAACCACTCTTTATGCCTTAGAATTAAACAGGCTGTTTAAGACGGATACATGTAAACAAGTTCTGTTCAGATTGGCTGCTGTTTAATTGGTTTTGTGAAACAATCTTGCTTGAAACACTCTTTATAACTTATGCAATAATGGGTGGTGGTAAAGGGCTGAAAGGGTGGATACATGTAAATGTGCTGGTTTCTGTAACATAACCAGTGCAAAACAGCTGTTTGGTCAGTTTAGTTTCCATATAGGGACTGTATGGACTTGGGACTAAGACTAGGCCTACAACTCACTCCGAAAGGCTCATAGGTAACTGGATGCCACTCATTATACTACAGTTTAGCTTGATAAATGAGTGTTTGGTTCCCACTGGGCAGTAGATGGACCACAGCCAGTATCAAATATATTAAGTCATTATGTGTATAACTATACAAAGCTGTGTTTGCTGGTCAAGTACTGACTAATGTTTTGAGTTCTGCTCAACATTATTGAAACAATCACTCCAAAAACATTTGGCAAAGTTTCAGGTAATGTGACAAAACGGAATATTCAACCGTGTTTTTTAAAAAATAAATATGATTCGATTAAGACATAGGGTCACTCAAATCCTGTACACTGCATGGCAAACCTTTTCTTTTTTTATTAGGTCAAGCCTCTAGTGCAGACTTCAGCATCCTGGTTCCATGTTTTTTAAAGAGCTGAAACATGACCAATTCTTTGAAGTCCTATGAAAGTCCCCAATAATACCTGGGAAATAAATATGGCTCCATTCTCTTTCATGTAAGAGACAGTACAGAATGCCATTAAGAAAACATAACATCGCACAAGAGTTCAGATTCTGCAGAAACTTTACCCAGCTGAGAATTTTGACCGTCATTCCAGACTGAACAGAAAGTATTTCAGCTTCTTTGTTAGTCTGAAAAACCCATAATAGCCCTCATAAATGTATGCATGACTTTGAACACTTACTATGTCAGGAAATTTCCGAGTATCGCTTACATTCTTAGAAAGTCACGGCTAAACTTGTGCAATTACAACTGAGACGAGAAATAACTACAAAGTAGTTGTTTAATAGGTAATAGTACAAGCTGCGGTGGCTTTGTGCTCGCCGCCTTTTTTACCTGCAGTAACACTTAATGTTTCACTTTTCTGGCCATGTAAATACCTGGAACCTGGGAGATCTGGAGGTGGCGGTGTGTATGGGTGTGTGTGAATGTGTGAATGTGTGTATGTGTCAAACTGTTCCTTAAGCTCGGCGTGGCCTGGCAAAACCTGCGCTCAGCCATTGGTCCTATCATAGATTACTACTGGAAGGACACTGCAAACATTCAGGACCAAACAACTTTGCCCCCAGATGAAAGTAGATGCAGTTGCTGATGCCAGATTTCCTCTCCTTTGACGCAGCATTCAAGCCAAGTAATCCATCCCCCTTTGCCCCCAACACTTCCTGACAGTCATAATGGTCAGTGAGCACTGCTGGTCTTCCTGTTTCACCTTCTCTTCCTCTTGTCGATTAAGTCATTACCCGCAAACCAGCATAGCCCCGGGGTATCAGCCCACAATGAATACACTGTTCTCTTTTACCCCCAAGCACTACTACAGCTTGAAATATATGACAGGACCTGCATGTTTTTTGGACTGTTGATGATTCTCATTGTTGCTGTAGGATGTAATATCATATGAAATGTCAGACTTTATTTAATCTTTGTGGTGGTCAGCTGGAATTGTGTTAGGCTTGGTTACAGTCAGGTTCAGACAAAATTTTGTCAGGCTACATTTGGATTCAGACAGGATTTTGTTGGGTTACAATTGGGTTCAGACAGAATTTTGTCAGGCTACAGTTGGATTCAGACAGAATTTTGTTGGGATAGAGTTGGATTCAGACATGATTTTGTCAGGCTACAGTTGGATTCAGACATGATTTTGTCAAGCTAGACTTGGCATCAAACTGGGTTGAAAATTTTTTGGGGGTCAGGTTCAGAGAGAATTTCACTGGGCTGCAGTCAGGTTCAAGTAGAATTTAGTTGGGTTTAGTTGGATTTAGACAGAATTTAGTTGGGCTACAATTGGGTTCAGACAGAATTTTGTTGGAATGCAATCAAATTCAGACAGAATTTTGTTGGGATGCAGTCAGATTCAGGCAGTTTTGTTGGGATGCAGTCAGATTCAGACAGAATTTTGTTGAGCTGCAGTCAGATTCAGGCAGAATTTTGTTGGAATACAATCAGATTCAGACAGAATTTTGTTGGGATGCAGTCAGATTCAGACAGATTTTTGTTGAGCTGCAGTCAGATTCAAGCAGAATTTTGTTGGGATGCAGTCAGATTCAGACAGAGTTTTGTTGAGCTGCAGTCAGATTCAGACAGAATTTTGTTGGGATGCAGTCAGATTCAGACAGTATTTTGTTGGGATGCAATCAGATTCAGACAGAATTTTGTTGGGATGCAGTCAGATTCAAGCAGAATTTTGTTGGGATGCAGTCAGATTCAAGCAGAATTTTGTTGAGCTGCAGTCAGATTCAGACAGAGTTTTGTTGAGCTGCAGTCAGATTCAGACAGAATTTTGTTGGGATGCAGTCAGATTCAAGCAGAATTTTGTTGGGATGCAGTCAGATTCAGACAGAGTTTTGTTGAGCTGCAGTCAGATTCAGACAGAGTTTTGTTGGGATGCAGTCAGATTCAGACAGTATTTTGTTGGGATGCAGTCAGATTCAGACAGTATTTTGTTGGGATGCAGTCAGATTCAGACAGAATTTTGTTGAGCTGCAGTCAGATTCAGACAGAGTTTTGTTGAGCTGCAGTCAGATTCAGACAGAGTTTTGTTGGGATGCAGTCAGATTCAGACAGTATTTTGTTGGGATGCAGTCAGATTCAGACAGAGTTTTGTTGAGCTGCAGTCAGATTCAGACAGAGTTTTGTTGAGCTGCAGTCAGATTCAGACAGAGTTTTGTTGAGCTGCAGTTGGGTTAAGACAAATATTTTGCCAGGCTACAGCTGTGTTTGTGTAGAATTTTATTGGACTACAGTTACGTTAATAAAGAACTTTGTTGCTCTACAATTGTGTTCAGATCAAATTTGCTCATACCACAATTGGATTGAAACAATTTTTTTTCATACTACAGTCATTGTTAAACAGAGAATTTTCTCAGGCTATGTTTAAGCTTGTTTCAGAATTTTAGCTCTATCAAGGACCTATGGAGTATATTCACCCAGTTCTCCAAGGCAAGACCATGACCTATGCTGTCCCTCATTCTTCATAGCCTATGAGTGACGCTGTTGTTATGACCACTTAATAGAAATGACATTCAAGTTTGAGCGGATGAGGAGACCATGGTTGTGAGAATGTTGAATGCCATGGATGTAAACCGGGCTCCAGAGGACCATTTGCTACTTTAATCTGTTCTTGGGTCAATGTCCTCTATTCAAATTTTAGTCTTGGTCTTTGTGAGGAAACACACCAAACTGGTTTCAGGTCAGCTCACAAGGGTGACCACAGGCGACTTGTCCTAGTGGGCAGGAAACACTGTGTGGCCAACGTGGGGCAGGTGGGTGGCACATTCTGATGTGGTTTACACAGTTGGTGAGTGGGCGCAATATTATTCATTTATCTTTGCCCCGACCCAAACCGAACTAAACCTACACATACTGTCCAGATGTGGCTGTCTTTATGGTCTTTTTAAAAAAAAGTTTTAGGAATTTTACTATTATTTTTCACATTAAAAATGAATAAATCAATCATTACATAAAAAAATGCAACATGGTGCTACAGGACTCAGGGTAGCTCACTGTTCATGTTTATTTTTATAGTACAGCATTGGCCAAAGTGTGGCCCATGAGCATAAATTGGAGAATGATTATGTTTCAATTACCTGCAAGAAAGTTACACCAACCCCACCGCCTCATCTCATCCTCTCACCCAATGAGGAACAAAGACATTTTAATATTATATGGATCATTCTACTGAATTGATTCAAAGTCAGTTGATTCAAAGTTGTCTCACTGATTTCTACTGTCTTAAATTATATGATTGAATTTTCAATTTGTTAATATCAAAATAATCATAACTCTACCAAAACTTTATCAAGTGTTGTGGTGGTGGCAAGTTTAGTTAATTTTAGCAAAACTCTGTTTCTGCCAGATAAAATAAAATCTTAATATTTTTCTTAAAATTTTTTTACTTAATTGCAGAAAATATGTATTTCAGGACTGACCATTGCTAATGTTCCACACTGATTTTCAGACTTTAAGACACATTTACTTCAAAACAATAAGATTTCTGTTCGCCATGGTGCCAGGAGGAACAGAGATGCAGTCTCACTTCCTAAGTCTAAATTTAATTTTAATTCAATCAAATCACATTACTTTGTACACACACACACACACACACACACACACACACAAACACACACACATATATATATATATATATATATATATATATATATGTGTGTGTGTGTGTGTGTGTGTGTGTGTGTGTAATAGCTTATTACTTTTGCGGTGGGGCCACAGTTTGAACAAATTCATAGGTCCATAAACAATTTATTCAATTATTGTTTACTCTAAAAATATGTATGTCTTTAAAAATTCTATTTGAAATATTCCTGTCCTTTTTATTTGTATATTATTTGTTCTTTTTAGACTAAACATTGCTCAAAAGGTCTGGGCCCATGTGGAATGGCATATTTTATAGCAGTGTCCCAATGCAACTTATGCACACAAATGGGTTGAGAATAAGTATAAATGATGCAATGCTTCTGTTATTTCTGGCCATGTCTGCAGTCTCTAATGTTAAACTGTAAAGGCATCATTATGGGTCTCTCTTCACTGACCAGTCTATACTCTTCCTCCTGTGAATATCTTCATCCTTTCGCTGTCGCTAAAGCTCAGTGCCAGTAATGCGGGCACAGTTCCCTGCTGGGTTTAGGCTCAGCCTGGTGAGGCCAGCGTATGTGTGTGCGTGTGTTAAGCGGGGGGCTTTAATCAAGCTTAGAGATTACAGTTTGATAAAGCTGTGAGATCCACATGGATTAGGCTGATATTCAGCAAAGGTGTCTGGGTGTCTCCTCTGGCTCCAGGGCACAACCATACACAGACACACACATATGCATGAGCCAGTTAGGTACACAATTCACACTTAGCATTTTGAAAGCAGATATTAATAAACAAGCACTCTCTTACTGTGAATCCACACATAGACATGCTGCTGCTCATTTTCAGTACAGAAAAAACAAACAGACACCTCCAGAGTTCAGTCTTAGATGTTGGTTGCAGTTTATGACATTCAGTGATATTAAAGTCTGGACTCTGGGGTGGTCAGTCGATTGTTCAGAGAAGTCCAGCCATTTTTTGTTTGTTTTGAAAATGTTTTTTTGCATTGCTTTTTCTCAATAACAAGTTCTTGACAGCTACACATCCTTTCAGACTCATAGTGTTGAGTTGTCTTCTCACAGTGGAAGGATGGACAGAAACACTTCACCACACTATGTTGAAAGCAAATTATCTGGGGGGAGTATTTGTCCTCCTCCAAGCATTGAAAATACATCCACCTGCCACCCATAAATCTACACCTATCCTTGAGAGAAGGCCTCCTCAGTATTGACTGGTCAGTTGTAGATTATGCACAGTGCACTTTCTTGGTGCTGAGCAGATAAATGTTCGACTTAAAAGTGCAGTTTAAAAGCAGAGTTTTCAGTCATGAAAATTGAAGTTGCATGTGAAAGATTCTATGAAATCCTTCCCTAACCCTAAACCCTAAATCCTAACCTCAAAACAAAACCCACACCTACTCCTAAACCTTAACAGAACCTAAATGTTGTTGATAATCAACTGAGTATTGCTAATCTGTAGATTATCTGTGGTGCACCTTCCAGTTAAAATGTGACCAAACTCCCATTTATTTACACATTGTCTCATATTTTTCTCCTCTCCTTTCAAGAAATTGAAGGTGTCAGCAGGGTTTTTTCATGCTTTAAGTGATATAAGCAGTTGCTTAGGGCTCCTGAGCAACAATAGAAGTTTTTTTTATTTTTTTTTGTCCATTTATTTTAGCTTTTTTCACTTTTAATACCATTCTAGTCAATCACAATATTGTCAGAAATATTTTCAAAATGCATGAAAAAAAAGCAGAAACAGCATTTGATTTAATTTGGAATTTTTATTTTATCTAAAACAAAATATTTACTTATTTCTAGAGACAAATTAGTTGTTTAGCCTTTTATACCCAGAGTTTATTATTGTTTTATTGTGTTTATTGACATTTACAACATTTTATGACCTCTTTCTTTTGTATGTAAAAATGAACATGATTGAGTCCGTGGAGACTTTAGAACACCCAAATGGTCTTCTGCAGAACCCAAACCTTTCAGTCAGCAGGTCAGAATTGTTATGTATTGCACTTTTGTTTTGGATCCTTTGGCAGAGACGATGCACTTTAGAGCTGCATATATTTCGGTGAAAAATCCAATTTTCCTCTTACCTCAAATGTAGATCAGCTAAGACATGTTTAGTGTCTTAAGTTTGCTTCAGGAGACTTGCTTGCTTGTGACATCTTCCTTCTATTCTTATTAGATGTTTTACCAAAATGTCACATCAAATCAAATAATCTACCCCTGTTAATCCTCCATTGTTTGTAACAGCGTCGGCTGTCAGGACAAACACTGTACATGTCTGACTTCACACATGCTGAGGTGAAAAAGGACCCCATCCCATCCGCCTTCCAGTTGCCCCAGTCCTCACCCCATACACAAAGACATGCAAAATTAATCTGCATGGTGTGGAAAGGGTAAAGCTCTGAGGGCAGGTCGGGGGTCTTTTTCTGATAAAGAGAGAGACTCTATCTGATGTCTGAGTGAGAGACAGCTGTGCTAGAGCAACGTGTCGGGTGCTAATGCCCACCGACAGCTTTGGAGGCGTCCCGACGAGGGCGCAGCCTCGTTTGCATAATGAGCAGAGGATAATTGTCCCATCCCAAACGTGACCTGCTTAAGTATGACCCTGATTTAGGAAGGAAATGACAGCTGTTATTATCAAGTACTACATGTCAGTGCTTCTTTAATACGTGTAATTGCATGCAAATGTTTTGGCACCCCTGGCAAATAACATATTTTATTGATTTTTGAAGTGAACAGAGAGACTCAACATCTGCAGCAAACTATTTTAAAATATAACAATGATTATAACGTGCAAACATTCAGACCTTCACGTCTCCTCTAATAGTTGATACCTGATGAGTGTGATCACAAAGTTTGAAGAGTCAGAGAATTTATCGCTCTCTGGAGTTACCAGCTGACCATTCCTAATGGCAATTCTTTACCTGCCTGCCCAGCTCTAACGATTCAACTGAGACATGACAAAGTAGTTAAGTTCTCAGATTTTACAACCTGTGGGTGTTTTTAAAAGATGAAACAAAATATGCAGTTACACTGGGGATACCCAAACTTTTGCATAGTTAAGTGCATGTAAGTGCATGCACAAAAGCATAGTTTTGCTTTCTCAAGTGCAAGCTACACTTAACCTAACGCTAACTTACACCAGATATTCACATTCAGTCTTCAGCTTTTTAGTCTAATGTTATTGTTGACTTAACAAGAAATTGTATGAAATCATAGTTGTTCACAGTTCACAGCAATCACAGTTGTTGATTGCTGATCATATTCACATGATTTCGTTAGCAAAAAATTCTTAGCGTGGGTGGCAGGTAGCTAATACATAGAATATACAATACAATATAGAAAATAGCTATAATGGCAATAAAATCAAGTTCTGTGTAACAGCTAATATTATATTAATTTAAACACGATTTAGATTTTATCAGCCATCCTATGTCACATGTCCTCCAACTCTTCTTACTTTTCAGTTATTAATCTTAAAAAGCAATGCAAATGATCTGCTATGCTTTCCTTGTCCACCCCTTTTCAAAATTCTGGTGTAGCCACCACTGGTAATCATATAAAGTAATCATATAATAAAGAAAGCGACATAACCAAGTTCCTAAGTTATTGTTAATTGTTGATACAATTTCATACGTACTGGTGCAAAAAATATTACGATTATGGCAGATGGCTAGCATATAGCTAAGCTATAGGAGCTAGCGTACCTTTGAAGTTCTGCATTTCAACAGCTAAAGATATGCTAATGCTAGCTGATGTTCTCATTTCACTGTTTATCTGCTAATGCACCGAACTTGAAAACTGCTTCAGAGTGAATTCTCCTTGAACTAAATTAAAATGCATGTTCATTCTTTTCCTTACTGATAGTTTCGAATGTTTCAAGCAATGTTTTGCTGGTCTTCTCAGAACTTGCTACTCCTAGCATAACCATGGAAATGACTGATCAGTGTCTTACTACTCTGTCAGACTTAAAGGTTAGGAGGTAATGATCACAATTCACAATGTAATCTTAGGTTGACCATAGACAAACATATTTGCCAGGACGGCACTAACATTATCTAAATGATCAATAGCAAGATAGAAATAATAGGCAACTAGCAAGAAACAGCAAAACAGCATTAGAAAAATGTCTGTATGATTATAACATTAGCTAGGCTAGCACTAGCAGTAGCCAAATGACCAAATTACGGTTGACTGCTGAAACAATTTCATAAATAGTATTGAAAAGACTCGCCATGGAGGTGTGGTGGCTAACATTAGCTACAGACTTCATGAACTACATGCTGGTCTAAGCTGGTTTATGCTGGTTTTCGCTGGTCTGGTACTGGTGCAGTTGGTCAGTTATGCTGGTCTAAGCCGTGTTTTATTTATTTATTTTTATTTTTTAGCGGGGGAAGCTATTAATTATGCTAACTTAATGCTAACTAATGTTAGCTAAGTCACTCCAGTTCACAATTTATCAACTAATGTGTAGCTAGAAAACCTCTATTAAATATTAGCTGACAGAACAGATGATCAAATTCAGATATCAGATCATCAAACAAATTTCTTTGCATGTCTTCTCAGAACTTGTTACTCGTAGCCTAATCTTTGAAACGTATATGCCACTAATCCAGTGGTGTATTTCACTTCAGATGGAAATCAGTCAGCCCATGTTATATTTCTGTGTTACCCTTTAGTTTTCAGTTTCTACATCTAGGAAGAAGCTGATACACTGTTCCTGTTCAGTGTTTTGTGTTTTGAGACTGTAAGTGAGATACAAAAGACTGTGTTTAGCAGGTCATTGGGCTTTTGCATATTAATATGAGTGCGTGGACTACGCTAGTTAGCAGTGGGCTGCTGGGAATCACTTAGCACATTGCGTTTGAGTTGCTTGTCACCATAATAACATATTCATGACTGCAGTGGCATGTTCTGGAGCAGGCACTGCCACGTGAGGCTGCTGGAGAAGAAACACACACACAAAAATGAGTCAACCATGGACAGACTTCATCCAAAAAGCTAAGCTAGCTCCAAATGACCAATAGCATAGTAGAAATATGCAGCTAGATAGAACAAAAGTAGCACTTAACCAGCATTAGCTAACATCACCTAATAAAAAAATATGATAGCCACGCCATGTGCTCCTGGTGTGTGTATCAGACTTACTGCTCCGTTATCAGTTATCTTCATATTCAGCTCTCTGAAAGGGCAATGCTAATATCTCGCTACACTTTCCTTCTCAACTGTCCTTCACGGTTCTGGGATAATAGCCACTGGTCATCATAATGTTATCGTAGGTGAGTGAACTATGGAGAGACAGTATCCAAATAAATGTAACATTGGCTAGGATAGCACTAGCTTTAGCTAAATTAACAATGTTAGAAATAATGAGTAGCTAGAAAAAAAGAATGGACAAATAGAAATGATCCAGAATTATTTCTCTTAGAATTCTCAACATTGGCTTACATTAAAATACAATTTTTCTCCTCTTAGAAATTTAACAGCATTGAAATGTTTTGAGAGTGAGGAACTCTCCACTACAGTTGAAGGCCTTAAAAAATGTCTCTGCGAGATTTTGGAGCAAGACCCAGAAGAGCCAGGGCACACAGGCAGATCAGAGCAGTGCAGAGGCGTCCAGGAACGTCCTGATTACAGAGACTGGCCCCAGTCCTTCAGGCCGCTAGTACATGGTATGCTAACCTTTAATTTCACCTCCCGCACTGCTTCTCCACAAAAGCAGAGTGGCAAATCAAAAGCACTACATGCAGCTGAGAGGCAGAGTGACAGAGAGAGACACACAAAGACAGACAAACAGAGACAGAGAGACAAAGAGAAATGTCAGGGAAGCAGCAGTAGAGCAGGTTAATGTGCATTAAAGAGTGGATTCTAGTGTGTATAAGCAGCAGGACACACAGCAAGGGAGGGGCTGAGGTCACAAGACAAACATGCACAGGAAAACCTACTATATACTGGAAAACGTCATGTAATGAATTGACTTGATACAGATGAATAAATGATTTCACATGAATAAAACATGTACATGTACTACAGACTGTACTATGCACAGTGGAAATCATAAGTCAAGCATCCTGAAATTCTGCTGACTTATGTGGTCCTACATTAGTCTAAAATTGCATGGTGTACAATGGAAATGTGTATTTTTGTCTGATGAGTCCATTTTTCAGAATATGTATGGGCCAAAGAAGAAATTACCATCTAGACTGTTACTAGCATAAAGTAGTGGGTCACCTGCACATCTGTGAAAGCCCCATTCCTGATGAACACATTTTGGAACAACACATGCTGCCTTCTACACACCGTCTTCTTCAGAGACACCCATGCTTATTTTAACATTCTGAATTGGATCAGTTGGTGTCTTCAGTCCCTAAACAAAATAGTTGTTTTACAGTGGTAAACATGCTTCTGCCCCAATGTTTTGGAACGTGTCTCCACCATCAAATTTAGCATGAGCGCATATTTACATAAGAAAAAAAAACTATTGCATAATATTGCATTTGTGTACCATTTTCCGTTCAATTTAGGTCCAACAGAATTGACTTATCACTGATTTCCATTTTTATTAGCATTTCACATACAGTCCCCACCTTTTTAGAATTGGGTTGTTGCAACAAGGTGTTCAGTTTTCATTCCTTTCTTTTCTGCGGGCATTAAAGTGAACACTTTAGTTTTTCTTTACAATCCACAAACCAAAACACTCAAAAAACTTACGTGGAAATGGAGGCTTTCACACAAGAGCAACAACTGTCCACTAAGCCGGTCACATCATAAGAGCAAGACTCTAAGTCTAATCCTTACCACACACACACACAACACATACACACACACACTCCTCTGTCCTCAGAGAGATCCCACTCTCTCCTGCCCTCCCAACCCCCCAAAGTCCTAAATTAAAGATGAGTCCTGTGTGAGGGAGAGTGTTGTTAAGTCATGTGTGAGGGAGAGGGGCTCTGACCCACTAATTATACACACGCTCAGACAATCGCACAAATAAAGACTTCCTCTCCATATTTAATGCAGCACCCGCAGCTGCCAAACAAACAGCCACAGTGGAGACAGGAGGCACTCGGCCGGCCGGCCCGGATAAACACCATGGCTTTTCTCACGGAGGCGCCACCATGGACGCTTCTCTGAGCCGCGCAAAGAGGGAATTTCCACTCTGCTAAGTGTGTTTGACGTTATTTGAGCATTATTTATATTTATTTTCCACTTGCTGAGACGTTAGGCAATCTAAGATCAGGAGGGGTTGGGGGGACCAGATGGAGCAGTCCTCCAAAAACAAGGTTCATGCAGAGTTTTCGTTCTAAGATTGTGTAATGCCAAAAAACACCAATGCCTTCACTGGCCCACTCATGCGTTGTGCCATTTGACAAATTTGAGCATCTTATTTGAGGGTCCTTCAAGTTAATGACCAGATTTTTTTTTAAAGGAAAAAAAGACTTCAGCTGATATTGGCATAAGCAAGATAACTAGTGCACTGGTAGGCTAAATCAGTACTGTGGAAAAAAATAAATAAATAAAAATAGCAGCAGGCAGAGGTCTACATTTGAAATTTCAAGGAATTATTCAAAAACAGGCGATGGGAAAGTTTTAGTCACTGCAGGTTTAGGTTTGTATTGAATAAGGCTTGATTAATGGAGGCTGCACTTCAGAAGAGCTAATGGGCTAATACTATAACACTATAGCTTACCATTGTTTTAAGTTCTAGCTAATACTAGCTACAGCAGTTAGCCTATGTACAGCTGCACCACCTCTTTTCAATCACTTAACAAGTGATTGGCAATGTGTCCTTGACAACACACTCACATTTGAGTTGAAAATACCATTCCATGCCTCTCAATATTTGGCCAATGGCAGCGTACAGAAATGGATTCGCTGCCATGGTGACAGCTTTACTGAAAAAAATGGATAATTATCAAAAGAGGTCATTAGCAATGTGGATTCCCTGTTTAAGGTGGGAAAAAATCATTCATTTTTTGGTTGTATAATACTGAAAGACATTGGACTTCAACAATGAGATGCTCAGCAGGGATGGCTTCGAAAACATCAACATCCAGTTTGTTCAACACTGCAGATAAAGGCAAAAGTTGGGAAAACTAAAGTGTTGATGGAATGTTCCATTTACATGTGTGGTCATGGCTCCTTTGAAAACAATGGAATATCCATTTTGCCATTGTTCGTCTACCGTCGTATAAATGCAGTATATGTTTCGTAGTAGCATATTATAATATACTTACATAAAAAGTTTTTAAATCATACCCATTAACATTACTGCACTACTGCCAGCATTCATATCAGTGTTTATGGTTGCTCCTGTAGTTTAATTGCTCATTTTTATGCTTGTGCTGCTGCAGAGTTTCAGCTTGTGCGTAGGTTAAACTCCTCGTGTCGCATGTCTGTGTCTTTGTGATGCACTTACTAAAAGAAAAATGGTGCTGTTACAACTCAGTTGACCAAGTTCTTCCTCTGTGTCAACTTCTGACGTCCAGTGTTAAAACACTGCACTTGGTGTGAAGGTCTCAGTGTGTCAAAGTTCTGTTCAGTGTAAAGAAAACACTCCAGTTTTACACTCACTTACAGGACAACTCACTGTTGTACGTGTACATAACAAAAAATAAGGACTGGAGTTTCAGAGAGTGGGCTGGGGCACAAAATGCTCATGCAAATAAATCAGTTGCACTAGTATGGAAAGGTTTAAATGACATGTTTTGTTGATTTGCAAAGTGAAAATAAGTTAACACATCCTCCACTTTTGCACAGTTAAATGTTCATTTACTGTTATATGTTTAATTTAACATATTGGGGGAAAAAACTAAAATATAAAGTGAGGCCTGAACAAACCAGGGCACATTTTATGCATTTTATGTTTTATTTATGAAATAATTTTCCCCAATCAGTTAAAGATGGCAAATAAATAGTGCTCTAAATTTTGTTAAACATGTCAAATTTGTGTGTTCTCTGTAGAGAATGTGTGAACTTACTTTCACTTAAAAAATCAACCAAACATAATTTGCCTCCAACTGTAATTATGTAAGAAGAATATAACACAATAAAGCGTTTGAATGATGAGTGTGTGCAGCTGAGAGGTGAATGGTTGGTGTGTATTGGGAGTGTTGCAAAGGTTTATGCTGGTAAGATTTGCAACTTTTAGGTCAGGAACTTGTATTCATGTCAATTTTGAGCACAGTGTGCATGTGAAGTGGCTTGCTGCTAGGTTGTCTACATAAATGGAAGCAAGGGCCAGTGGGTCAAAGTGAAGACCTCTGAGTTCTGAGTGTGTATGGGAGTGAGTAGGGCTTTGTTAATGTGTGTGTGTATGTGTGTGCTGGGCTATAATTAACAGCTCCCCTAGTATGACAGATTTCTCTTCCTGCGTGTCGGTAATCCGCGCTCTCTCCGGCCCCCGTGGATGGACTCCGCTCCAGTTTGCGGCTTTAGTTGGAGGATTTTCACAGAATTAATAACAAATGACACACTGGTGGCACCCGGCCCTGCAAATCAAGCATCTGTCGCAATATTAAAATCATATCGACAGCGGCAGCTATATGGAGGCTTAAATGGATACCTACTGCCCCTTCAGAACAGATGCAACTTGATATACTTGCTGTAGACTCTTTCTTTCTCACACTCCAGTATTATTTTGCTTTTTCTTTTTGCCATCCATCTCCTCCTGACTTTCTTTCCTAAGTTCAACTTCTGCGAACCTTTTGACAGAAATAAATCTCCTGTGAAAACCTCCAGGCAATCAACTTATGGGCATTTTGTATTAGGGGCAAAATCACAACCATATGGCATGACGGTGTACTAAAAGGCGATCCCAGGTCATTGAGATCAGGCTATGGTTACAAGATTTAGCATAATAGCATTATCAATATGATTTAGCATAATAGCATTATTAATATGACAGGTGCTGGATCATGCTTGAAAAGGCCCAAGTGTGGTGAGATCGGCGCTGCCACTCGCACCGAGAAATAGGTCTGATGCACCAGCGTGATCAGATTAGCCACTAAATGAGACATAAAAATCACACAGAATGGAGTCACTTGTCCTGCTAGTACAGTACAGGTCAGGAAGCAAGCCAGTGGTGTGTTGAAGTGCCTCTCTGTAGTTCCACTGTCCACTTTATTACAAACACCTCCCTTGTGCTTCCACTCATCGGCCACTTTATGAGCTCCACGTACCTTACAGGTCAACTCTATAGGTGCAGAATTACATTTGTTTCTGATCACAGGGTTGCTGTTAACTAGATAGGTTCAGAAGACAACATGCACAGGTAGTGGTTTGGTAGTGTGTATTAGGCACATTGGGGTCATTGCTAGGTTAAGAGTGGCCACTGATTAAAGGCTACACCATCGATGCTGTGTTGAGAATGGTCCATCATGTAAATAATATCTGGACATCTGTGGTTATATGGAGGTTCATTACCATCGATGGACTGGATAGAGGGTGTTCTTGGCAACAAAGAGGGGCCACAAAGCTGCAAAGCATTTTCACACTGAGGCCAAGTTTCACAGACCAAAAAAAAATAACTTGCAGTGTTAAGTAAAAAAGTGCATTGGACTTGATGTGAATGTTTCAGTGGGTTAAATCGATAGAACTACTTGATGTGAAAAGACCTCATGACATTGTGAAGTTAAACTATAATAAAGCACATAAAGCACCAACATGGCAACTCACTACTCTGTGTGTAAATGAAGTTAACCCAGGACTAGAGTTTTAGAAAATGTACTTGAGCCAGAACAACCATGCATGCAAAATAATATGAAAAAAATCTGATAAAAATGTCTCATATTAGATTTCAAGGCTTTTATCAATAATTAGTGATAAATTAGGGTAACAGAACTGAAACAAAAAAAACACAAAAACAAACAAAAAAACAAAATCAAATGCAAAACAAGAAAACAATAAAATTAGAGATGCAAGTTTTTTGTGCAATATAACTTTATTTTACTGAAGCCTGTCAAGACAAAATAGATGAACTAGTACAGACAATTTTAAAGGTGTATTCTACCAAATGTCAGTTGTTACAAAGGAATGCAGTATTCATAAGGCTACATAACACCTATGCCTTTCATATCAACTGACATAAACCTATATAGACATTTTAAAAGTTGTCATGACAGGTAGACTTACTTCATAAAATAGACGATACTTCATATCGTACGGTGTTCTTGAACTCAAAAGAGTCCCTCAGAGTGGTGCCTGAGCTGCAGGGCCAGATTCCCTCTAGTTGGTCAACTGCATCATGCCCTCCACCCTTGCTTGGCCTCACAACATGCTCTATGACATGGGGCAAAGAGGCCTTAAGATTGTTTATGACATGTGTGAAGTAAAGAGGAGACACTCTGTACAGAGAGATGGCAGGAGGAGCTCTTACGCAATCTCAGATCAGTCCTTAAGAAAAGAGCTAGAAAAAAAACCTGAATATGGCCTTTCGGAAGAGGAACTTGGCCTTTCAGGACAGAACTTGCCATATGTCTGTAAACAGGGGAGGTGTAGTTGTTACAGGCCGTAAAACTAATCATGCGCTCAGGGTCACCGAACAGGCCACTGAGAAGCAGAGGGCCTTCGGGCTTGAGGTTTAAGGTTTATAAGGAGAAACAAAGTACTAAGAATGCGAACCCGGGCTAACGTGCTATTGCAAACGCCTCTCCTTTGCTTAGCGCGCCTGAGTGCTTGTAATAACACTACTAGATAACTCAGGAGGAAAAGGCTACCACTCTTTTTCCACGTCTCTTTGAGTGTCGTACAAAGCAAGACATGAAAGTGTTTGTGTGTCTGTGTGTGTGTGTGTGCTTTCCTAGCATGACCAAAATTGAGGGCAGGCCCTCTCAGGCTAAAATTAATGAACTGAGAACGACCTTGATCAATGATTCAAAGCTGGGAGCGGCTCGCCCTCCCTCCTCTACCAGCCTCTGCCCTGTCGTTCATCAAGTGGCCCCTTTTGATCTGCGGGCCGAATCGCGTGCGCCGCCCCAATCAGCTTGGGCCGGCTCAGGCCTTGCTGAAAAAAACAGCGCTCCCCTCCCTGTAAAGACATTAACGACACTAATTGAATCCAACGGCGGTCACCTGGGGTCAAGAGGCTGGGTAAGAGTCGCTGGAAAACGCTCTAAAAGTAAGGTTTTATTTTTAGTGAGGATGTGCTCAAAATGTTTGATTTACACAGCGTTCCCTGTGCGCTAAATGCATTTGATCAGACATGTTTACTGTTTGAAGTCTGCTTATTTACTTGTGCACTGCAGCTGTGAGGATAATGTGGCTAACAAGCAATGGCAGCTTACATGCACTAATTTACATTGTGCAAATCGCAACTTGTTAAGTAATTTTTTCTAACAGTTTAACAGAGTTTGAAGCAAGTGATGAAATTGAGCCTCTTCCTGTTAGCTATGATTGCATTGTAGCTAATACACTTAATTATATGTCATACAGTGCTAAAAACCACATAAGCAAGTCTATTTGAGGTTCCTTAACAAGTTTACACCATTGTTTGATGATTGAGGTACGCAGTTTTCAGCTACCATTATTTGTTAACTACATTGGCTTCATAGCTTCTAAATAAGTGAACCTTAGACACTAAACAACACGCTCGATTGACTACTTTAACTGTAAAATTCACAGATTTTCTATAATATCAGCATAATTCAATTGCTAAGACAAACTCATTTAGCATGGTTTGATGTGAAATGCAAAAAAATAAAAAATGCTGAGAAAATGACCAACTTTACCGACTGGATGGATTTCTTTACAGTGGATTTCTTTATTTTTACAATGAAAAATGCCATTTTATTATATCTAAAATCACCAGATTTCTTTGTATGATAAGTTTTAGCCCAAATTGCATCATAACTATAATATTGTTCACAGTGGTGGTGATGGCTTTTACATGAAACGATCATAATTGTATTACCTGATTCCTGAGTCAATATTTTACGATAATTTTGACAAAGGTTTTGTGCTACTCAAGCCTTACTCAAGCTGGATTTACATTGCCAGAGGTCTGGTGTGCATGATTTCACTGGTTTGTTCATACGGGATAAAGAATCAGTATCACTTCCCCAAATTACCTCAAATAGCCTAGATCAAAAATGTCACTGCATGGAAGTTCTGTATGGCTAAATGGCGAATGTGGTGCCAACGAAACAATACAAAACAAAATATTTCAGCCTGCAACAGAAAAGACGAGGGAGGACACTTTACATCTCATTTTGTGTGAAGTGATGACCGTTATCAGTGGTCATTCAGCTTACCAAATGCCACCAATATGATGCTTTATGAGAGATACTTTGAAGATCTTTCATTTTCCTTCTTGTAATACAGCCATCACCAAAAGGTCAGTAGTCTTGCCAAGAACTTGGAATTGGGATGGGGTCAAATCAAGCTGCATTTTAGCAGTTAGCCTCATTTTCAGGTCGCGAGAAAAGAAAGTTTACTGTTAGTTGGTTTTGTTATTCGAATAGTCTGAGGTGATGTCAATCAGGACTACTTTTACTGAAGGAGCTCTGGGTTTGGGAAATTATAGAAGATGATTCAGTCTGGAATTATTGCTTAGCAGACTTTTAAAAACTACAGTCATGTCAGACTTGTACAGGATTGAAACCATGGATCTCGTCAGTAATCACTTAAATTACAGCACCTCCCCAGGTAAATCGAATCCAGCTCCAATAGGGCTTCAAACACACTTTCAAGAATCCATTCAATGTGGAGAACTACATGCATTGTGTCATAACGCAAAATAGTCCCCATTATCATCATATAAACCCTCAGAAGACACATTAGGTTCACTGGCCTTTTTGGATTGTAAAGAAAATGGCTTTATTTGTGTTTCATGCATCACAACCTCTGGCTCCTGTCACTGTAAAGAAACCCAATAAGTTGATTTGTTTCAGGGTGGGTCTCAATAATGTAACTACACAGACAATTGGTGGAAGTAAAGCATGTAAGCGCATCATCATAGTTCAAAGGATACAAAGGTCAGAAAGCTCAATACTTTAAACACTGCTGACTTGCGGATTGAAAACATAGACGTGTTTGCACAATTTGTCAGCTCCCAAATGTTCGAAGGACACGGAGAGGCTGTCGCCTTTGATTTCTCGAGAGGGGAAGAGAAGAGAAGTACGGGAAAGCGTGCTAAAAACATGAGTAACAGTGTTTGCTATGATCACGGCAGTTGTGCGGAACTTGCGATGAATAATTATTACGGCAGTTGTTTTTTTCTTCTCCTTCTTTCTTCCTCTCCTCCCTTCCTTTTCTCTCCTTCCAGCTGTCCCTGCACTGCTGCGGGGAAATCCATCCCTTTCTCCTCTCCTCCTTGGCAGCCCTTCCTTCACACTTCATAACCTTGGCTTAGGAGTAACTCTGCAACCTATAAATATTGTGCGGTAGCTGGACCGTCCTGGCGTATGCAGCCCAAACCCAAAGCCGGCCCAGGAAAAAGAGGTCATTAGTTGCGCTTATGTCTCCGAAGTGATTTTCTCCCTTCCAGCCTTGATCCGTGGCTACTCAGGTTACCAGGGAGACAAACAGGATTGCAGGGTCCAGATTACTGGATTATATTCCAATACATCTGCTTCAATATTACACGCCACACCATCAAGATTTTGAGCCCTCCCTTCTCTAAATCTCCTCATCTTGCTTCGGGAGCGCTGTGGAGAGAACAAGCACTTGTTGGGCTGTTCTCCTTTCAAGATAGAGGGAGCAAAGAATATTAAAAAGTAGTTCAGCAAAAATCTAATTTGTCCAATTTCTCTACAAATATAGGCAAGACATATATTTAGGTTTATATTTAGGCTACAAGGCTAATCCAGCAAGCAAGTAATGGAAAGCTTATAGTTCCTAAGACTTATAGCTCCAGATACAACAGAATAACACGAACCAATAAACTAACTGTTGCTAAAGTATCACTTTTTGTCGTACTACAGAACCAAATGAACAGAAAAAAAAGGTTTTGCTGAATTTCACACCAAAAATACAAACAACATATTAGAAAACAAAAATAAGCTTTGCGTCAAGTACAATCAGGTAGCTATATGTTAGTTTTGAGGACTTTTAGTTTAACAAGATCTGGTACTAGTGATCTAAGGAGGTTTGAGTGTAGTGAGGTTGAGGATGATCCAAGAATTATACGACCCTCATATTAATACTAGGCAATGTGCTGCCAACTGCTGGAATAACCTCCCAGGTGAGGTCAGATATGCTCCAAATGGAGCCATTTTTAAGACCACATTGAAAACGTTGTTGTTTTCATATCGTTTCAGATCTTTGTTTAGCACTTAGCACTTTATCTTAATCACAATTAAAATTTCTTTTAAGCTTTTATTTTACCTGCTATTGTCTTTTATTTTGAACTCTTTAGGTGAAAAAAATCATCTTACTGTCCATCATTATTGTTGTTTACCTTCATTTAATTAACTCACTGAACTTTTTGTACTATTTCAATCGCTTTTAATCCCTTACTTTATTTAACTTACTATTTCATTATCTTTTATCTTTAGCTCCTGAATTTTTGATATCTTAATGTTTCTCCTAAGTTTTATCAACCATTTGGATGGTTCTCTCAATGACTGATTGACAGTTTAGACATTGTCTTACTTTGAGCAAGATTTTGTTCAGTTATGACTGCTATACAACAGTTAAACGGGGTAGTTTTGGTGCTCTTCTTCAGTTAGGGTGTTGGAAATGACTCATGTATAATCACAATTCTATTTCTTACTTCTTATGCACTTCTTATGTCTTTGGAACCATCCTTGCGAAAGTCGTTCTGAGATGCTAGATCTCAGAAATGTCCTGAGCTCTATTATTATCTAATGCTTTATTTTTGTGTTTGTATAAAACACTTTAACTTCTTGCTGTGCATGAAAGGTGCTAGACATATAAGCTTGCCTTGCCTTCTTCTGATTAGTAATTCCTTCTTCTGAGTAGAGGTACCTTTTCCTAAATAGCAGTACCTTCTGATTAGTTATGCCTTCTTCATATTAGCAGTACCTTCTTCTCATGAGCAGTACTTTCTTCTGATTAGCAGGATCTGCTTCTGACTAGCCGCACCTTCTTCTTATTGGCAGTACCTTCTTCTAATTAGAAATACATCCTTCTGATTAATCAGTACGGTCTTTTAATTCGCATTCCATTTTTTTTATTTGCAGTACTTTCTGATTAATAGTCCCTTCCTCTAACGAGCAGTCCAGTCTTCTGATTAGTAGTTCCTTTTTTCTGGTTAGTAGTATTACCTTCTTATTAGGAGTACAATCTTCTGATTTGCGGTGCCATCTGATTAGCAGTACCTTCTGATTAGCAAGACCTTTTTGGGTTAGGTTTCTGATTAGTGGTACTGGGTCTCAGAAATGGCCATGCAGAGGTGGATGGCGGAACTCCAATGCCTCTTTTCTCTCATTGGTCAAAATATGGTGTACAAGTAATGGCACATTTGAACAGTCTTAAAGAATTACATGAAATTTAGTTAGCATTTAGCCTAAAGTAGTCAGATATATCGTGGCTGTCAGAAGAAAACTTTGTATCTCTGTTTTGGTCAGTGGTCATTTTTCAGTTTTTAGCATAATTTGAAAATGCCTGTTGCCCTTTACATTATGTGTAAATGTCATGATTAATGGACCAAAAGAAATGGCCCAAAATGACTTTGGTTTCATTGACTTACATTAAAAGTAAAGTAGGTTTTTTGCTTCTCCTGTATCAAGTTACCATTTTGGAGATACAAGGTTTTCTTCCTACAATGGCGATGTAGATGTAGTAACAATCTTATTTGTAACTGTCCCAACAGTAGCAGACCTGTTAGTGGACACAGATCAGTGTATAACTCTTTTTGATCAGAAAGATAAGACTGCTACTTCAAATACAGCCTTTGTGGCAATGGATTTGCAAAAAACCTTGAAAAGCTCTTTTACAGTGTAGTGGACATTAGTAACTTATAATCATGTCCAAGCTGCTATTGCCAGTTCTTAACTAACACATAGTGCAGGAAGAGCTAGCTTTGCAGCCCCTAAGTTCTTTCAGCTTTCCAAAGAACCCCAGAAGAACCTTTCTAAGTCTAGCACAGTGCCTTTCTCAAAGCCCAGCTGAAACACTGAAACTGTCCCAAGAAATACAGCAGTTTACTCAAATGTTATATATATAAACTTTCCAGGAAAATCAATGATGTACTTATGGCTTCCCGAGGCCCTTTCTTTGTTGTGGGTGCATGAGCGTTATTTTTCACAGTCCATAAAGTATTCTCACTCCAACCCACAACCATTACTGGTGGCGGCTCCGATGCAAAATGAGAGAGGAGGGGAAAAAAAGCTGGTTGACGGATTCCGCGGAAACAGGGAGGCATTAATTATTGCCACGAAGGCGGCATGGCAGCACGAGGGTGCGCTCGAGGGTCACAATCACTTTCATATGACCCCTCGACACACAGCTGCCTCCAAAAAGCTGGGGGCCATCATGGTGTCACAGCGAGGCATAGATGAAAGAGCTGAGGGGCTTAGGTCCGTAGATGTTGGCCAGGTCAACTCTATAATACATTGTCACTTGGCCTTCTCGATCACTGATCAAGAGCAATCGCAGGGCAGGAATGTGCCTCTTCCTGGATCTGTAGCTATTGATCACTCTCTGTGCTATTCTGTGAAAGGTTCCTGGCCTGGACTTGAGGTTCAATTTCAACGCTAATTAAAAGTTCTTAAAACTATTCTCAAATTTTTGTTCATATATGCAAAGATGTGGATCATCTGGAGGTCCCTGAGGACTAGTTTGAGCACTGTTTTAAAGACCTATCCATTGGTCCTTTAAGGAAACCAAGTGGTTCTATTGCAATTTTCCAAAGAACCTTTATTTTTAAGAAGGTAGGGGAACCACAAGGCAAGCTCCAAGCAGATGTTGATTTAGAATGATTATCGTACAATCATATGGGAACCTAAGTGACCAGCTTTGTTGACTAACTAGCTTTTGAAGTAGTGCGGGCCCATTTGAGGAAGCTTTTTCTTTTTTTCTGCTGCCGAACATAGACTCTCGAGGCAATTCTGAAGCCATGACGACACTTTGGAGCCATAATGTTTTGCGAGGTATGAAGCCGCGAGCAGATAGTCAAAGGTTCCTTACCTTTTGCTTAATGGCCCTTTCAGCGGGCTAAAAGCACCTAGTTACAAATTTGCTGAAAGAGGCTCTCCATAAACTGCTTTAACCTTCCTCTACCTTTCATCCCTCCCCAAAGCGCCACAGGGCACAAAAAGAGAGATGGTGAAGATTGGGAGCTGAACATTGTGTGCTGAGAGAGAGAGAGACAGACAGAGAGAGAGTGAGCAAGAGAGTGAGAGAGAGATGGGCGTGAGTCACAGGGCCTGCTAATGGCCCCGGCCATGTTTAAATATCATTACTTCGTCTGTAGCGACTCGAGGACGGACCGTGCCTGCTTGCCAAAAGGAGGGCATCTTTAACCCCGACAAGGCTGCTATTAAGCCATGACAAAGTGCAGGGCCGGCCAATCAGGCGGACGCCAAGCAAATCAAGATTTATGGACACAAACTCCCACCGTAAGTGGAGGGCGAAAACAGAGCTGGGTGCCAAGATACAAACAAAAGAGAGAGAAGGGGGTACGGGGTTGGGAGGGAGGCAGGGAGGGATCGAGATTAGGTGAAAGAGATATGAAGACTACATGACAAGGTTCTGTTGAGCAGAGGCATGTTTTTTTTTTTTTTGATCACTCTGTAAATAAGTGCCAACGACTATGAAAGAAGAAATGTAATATCGCACAGTGGTGTGCTGCCAGCAACAAGCTTCAGATTTATACTAGCAATACCTCACAGTCAAAAAAGTACATAGCGTTCCACTGCTTGGACAGAAGTATGGACAAAATTCAGGCTTCAGGATGGCTGCTGCTGTTTTTATTTACCATACCTAATATGTAAGTCTATTTGAGATGTTTGGGTTTGATGCAACTGCATGATGATGTTGGTACAGTAGTCTGTACAGTAGTCAGTGACTGTAAAAGTGACAATGTAACAGTGGCTGCATTTATAGATCTGTTTCTTAGTGGCCACTCTGATAGGCCTCTAACAGTAGATACTGACTGTAACAGTAACACTAACACTATTACTAGTTAGTAATGGTGACTGGTTTTTATATATCTATTTCTCATTGGCCACTCCGATAGGCCTGCAACAGTAGCTAATGACTAACAGTGACTGTAACAGTAACACTGTAACACTGTTATTTGTAAAAGTGACTCTGAGTTTTTATATATCTATTTCTCATTGGCCACTCTGATAGGCCTCTAACAGTAGATACTGACTGTAACAGTAACACTGTAACACTATTACTAGTTAGTAACACTGACTGATTTTTATATATCTATTTCTCATTTGCCACTTTGACATGTCTCTAATAGTAGTCTGACAATAACAGTGACTGTAACAGTAACACTGTAACTCATACGCCTCTTAGTCATAAGTTCTCATTGCTATAGCTAAATACTTTTGCCCAATGACAGGATGATTTATTTTCTTTGTTCATTACTTACTGTTCTATATTAATTGTCAAATTTTTATTTTGTATTCCTCTATTGCTCTTATCATGTTATTGTTTTGCTATCTGGTGTCAGCCAGAGCAGGATGGGTTCCCCTTTTGAGTCTTAGTTCCCCTCAAGTTGGTTACAGTGTTTTGGGCATGGACTTGGATTTTCCAGAAAGCTGCTTTGTGAAAATGTTACAAAAAGGTGATATAAATATAAGTTGATAATACTTTATTTAAAGGTTGCCTCCATTAGGTCTTCATAATATGTGCTTAAATGACAAATACCATATTTATAACATATTAATAAACCAATACCTATCTGTATGCACAGTTTATGTCAGTAATTGGTAGAGGATGTAAGGTGTTTTATTAAAGAATTGTGTTGGCATGATTATTCCATTCCATATTTCTCTCGATTTTTCAAATAAAGGGGCTTAATTGAAAAATATAAACATTGTGAAACATATAAACATTGTTAAAGTTTTAAAAATGTACCATTCACTCCCCAGTCCATATAGTCCTTATATGGAAACTAAGCTGCCTGTTTTGGATTCACTGTTTCTGTGATGTCACAAGTACCAAGTCATTTATATATGTCTGCCTATTCATCTCACAGTAGTTTACCCACACCGCTTCACAGTGTAGTTCTAAGGGGTTTTTATAGCTCTGTGTGTTTCTGAGGCACAATGCATCGATGCATATATCAATATTAAAGGTACAGTAACAAAACCAGCCTGTTTAATGTTTAAAAGGATAAAAAAGAGTCATGTAAAAATGAATATGATATTTGGTACTGCTCAAATGTTAAAAGTGGACCTCAAGCGAAAAACTGTACTACAGGGGAAAAAAGGATATGGGCCCTTTAATTGCAATTATAGTCAGTGATGCTTTATTACAGTGTTATAGATGGAATGAACGGCTGTCACTTAAGATTAAGGCTAATGTCCTTTACTTCATATGTCATAATCTGGTATAATCTTTTATAAATACTCAAGTATGTCTTTATAAATACATTGCTCAATGCTTATGTGTATGCCCTGAAGTTTCTAAGTAGGTAGCCTTCAAATACACCTGTGTATGCAAATCTATAACGCTTGTGTAGAACCATTCAGCTATAGTGATAGCCCAATTTAGGATTTATATAGGAATGCCTTAAACATTTCTGCATATTCATAAAGTTCAGTATTCATATGCATATTCATAAAGGGCAGTACTGTATCGGTAATATGCTGTTACAGAGCAATGACGTTGGACTAAAATGCTGCTATACTACTAATTATTCTGTAAAGTGCAGTTTCAGGGAACACCAAACAAACTCTCCAAGTGAGGTGGGTTTGTTATTATTTGAGATGCATGGCTGCCTCTAACCTCCATCCAGCCGTGCTTTAATTCATGCTGTTGTGTTGCTACATCATGCGCAGTTGAACTCCATTCCGCTCAGCTGTCCACGCAGATGGCAACAGTGATCTAATCAGTCTAAGCCCCTACACCAGAGTCGCTGCAAGTGCCGCAGATCGGGACGTCAAAACACAGAGCCGTGCATCCTGGTGATCGTTCGGCACGTTTACTGCTGAGGAAGACCAACGAGCTGGAGAGAAATACTAACTAAGCTAAGGTAAAACTGAGTCTGTCAGCATTTATTAAACGCTGTTTACTTATTAGAAGCTTCTCTTTTAATTTTGCACTGGAGCTTCAAGACTAATGGAGCTTACATGTATTGAAAGCTAATAATAATAAAGCTAATAAGTACAAAGCACCTCTAGCCCATGTACTTTTGGCCATTTTTACAGAATACGTTATGACACAGTCTCAGAAAACATGTCTGAGATTACTTAAAGAGGAATTTGTCAACTTCTTTATAATTAAATGTGATTATATGTGGCAGTGATAGGAACCACACATCAAAAGAGTTTAATGCGTTATATATAACCCCATTATATGTATGTATGCATGTATGTGTGTGTGTGTATATATATATATATGTGTGTGTGTGTGTGTATGTGTGTGTGTCTGTGTATCAAATTGTGGCCTAAAACTAATTTTGTAATGCATTCACAGTGGAGAGGTACATGCAGCATTTGGTATGGTAATAGAGGCCCTAACCAAAGCCTGTTTTTTCTTATGTATGACAGTTTTTCATATGAAAACTGAAAAGACAAGAGATAGCAAACAAAATCCCTATATTTGCATTGCTGACATCACGACCCCTAGCTCCTATCACCACCATGGTAAAGAAATTCTATTCAGTGTTTCTCTACAGAACAGCATTTTACATCAAACTAACCTCAGTGAATTTGTTTATATCTCAATGATGTAAATTGAAGATTCAGAAATCTAGAAAAATCACTGGCATTGCCCTTCAACAACTCACCACGGTTTGAGGTGCGCAAGTGCTTTTAATATGATGCTAATCTGTGACTCTAATGTCCACCTTGGAGGTTCCTATGTACAGTTTCAGAGGTCATAAGTACGACTTGATTTGTGTTCAGGAGGTTTTGGTAGGAAATAGAATAGATGCAATGGGAATAATGCTTTTAGCTTATTTTGATCTGTCTCTCATTATTTAGTCTGTTTATTTTGCATTACTGCAACAAACGGAAGAGCAGAGGATGCTTATGAGATGAGTAATATTTTTTTCCAGTTAGCAGTGTCACATATCATGTGTTTTTATTTGTATTTTCGCGTATGGATGATTCTAGTCTACAGTATTAACATGTGGCTTACGAAAGAACTGAAGTACAGCCAGTTTATCAGCACCTATCATTGCTTTTTTGTTGATGCGCCCCCTGTTTGGAAACATGGGGCTCTTTGAAAAATCAGACCTTCCCACTAGCAAATACGACAGTGTGGTGGCGTTCATGTGCACTAATCTCATAAATACAATCTTATCTTGAAGGCAGCGTGAGAAGGGACATTATGAATAGGAAGTGACAGCTCACCGGTTGAAATACGAACATGATCGCTTGTAATGCTCAACATGGCAGCTGTAACACAGAAAGTCCCACAGTTCAGTAAAAAGAGTTAACTGTCTTGTTGATAATGGTGTAAGTGGGGAAAAAGGCCTCTTGTTGTGGAGATGTTCGCACATGCAATAGCAACCAGAAAAAATATTATTTTTGCACACCACAAACATTTTATGCAATGTTTTGTCACATTGTAATGTTAGCTTTAGAAATAACTGCCTGGAAATAGTTAAAGTAGACACTGAGTCGACCTTACTATAAGACTATGAGTTACATTAGCCATGCAGCTCCAGTGCCACTCATATTTTTGCAAAAATGTAAGTACACAGATTTGCTCATATTAAAAATATATGTGCAGTAAATGTGATGTAAAATCTTTTGTTTTGTGCCTTTTTATATAAGTTGAAACATGTAGCTTTGTCATGAGTTTAACTTAAAAAAATGTAAATATTCCACGGATGTTTTCATGTCAGTACCACAACACAAAGCTTTCTAATCCATATTTTAAACCTTATTTTAGCCATGCCCCTGCTTTTTAGAGCATGGCCTTATATTTTGAAGTAAACATATTCCAACGTCTGAAAATCAGTTAAAACCTGCCACTACTGAAGTGCCAATTTTCTGCAAAATTTTAACAAATATATCACAATTTTATGTGTTTGCAGCTGATTCAAGCTGTGTTTTTAGTCATGCACTGGCGTTTTTGAGTTCTGCTCAAATGATCTAGAACCGTCAGTACTGGGACAGTCATTACTAAAACAATTGGAAAAGTTAGTGAAGTGTTATGATTGTTTTGGTAGTGACAAAATGGAATGGTCAATAAATCATTTTGACAAAATAAACATAATTAAGGTATAATTAACTCCGTTCACTGTGTTCATACTTATGTTAGTTCTCTTTGTGGTGTGTGTGATGATTTAGGCATGCAGTCTGCAGTGTGACTGGTGGGGTACCAGCTTTCATTACTTTTTGCTACGTTAGCCTCATAGTTCCAGTGCAAGCCATATGGAAGAAGAATATATGTTCATATATTTCCATTACATATGGGAAAACTGATGAAACAGACGTGTGTTGGCTGACTGAGTACATTTGGCCCTTGAAGTATATGTGCAATATATATGATGTTTTGAAGTATAATATATTGTACAATCTTTAAAATATTTCAATACACAGACGCACACACCATATGTAATGGTATTAGTTTTTTAATATTTACATTCATGCCAAAAATATTTTATTATGCATTTTAAAAGATATATGTAAATATAATAATATATAATATCATTTAGTGAAAACTACAGAAGCAAGCATGGCGTGGCTGACTGTTAACAATAAGATTATAAAATTGATAAACTCACAGACTGCTGTTCTTTTTTATCTTTGTGATATTTTCAAGGGTGGATGCAGTCTGCACAGTGATGATTAGTGGAGTATAAACTTCTATTACTTGCTAGCTAGACTCATATCAGAGGCACAAAACCAAAGAAGTGAATTTTACACAACATAAATGTGTCCTGATTCACTACATTTGGGGTAGAAATTTTTGCTTTAAAAGCTGGAGTCCGTCTTAGCCGTCTCCGTTGATTGATTCATACAGACAGGCAAACACTTTTATCAAGTGGTAATCCCGGCCTGGACTGACGACTAATGCATAACAGGGGTCTAGCAGTGCTGTCCGCGGGTACAGGAGCGAGGGAGATGCAGGAACAGGCTGAAGGAGCTGGAGAAGAGGAAGAAGGGAGGTGCTGAGGGGAAAGAGAGAGGGAGGGGTGGGCTACTAACCAGAGGAGATGAATGAAAGAGAAGAAGGGCTCACGGAGCGTCCGGGGAATTGTTTGAGGGGAAACAGTGTCCGTTTGTGGCCAGTGATAATACTTTCCATTCAACAGGGCCTCCGCAGCGCGCCGATTCCTCTGATTGCAGCCTGGCGCCCTGCTGGCGAGCCTCAGCGCTGAAATTAAATCCACTCTGTACAGTTATAAATTATAATGCTCTATAAACAACACCGCCACAGGGAGCAGAGAGAGAGAGACAGAAAGAGAGAGAGAAAGAGATTATGAGGAGACCAGAGAGGAAAGCTATACAAGTGTAAGTTTTGCTTTAATCACTGAAAACAGGCCCACGTTGCATTCATTTGTAAAGCGTAGCTAATCCGCTACATTCTTAACACGTGTTTCGGGGTATTTGTAACGTCCAAACTCCAGAGAACAGCATGTGCGTTATTGGCTGATAAAAGGAAGGACACTGCTGCAGTGAACTCCGTCCAGGGGGAAACTGTCTCCGAAACCTCCCCCGTGTTGCAAAATGGCGCTATCCTCCTCCACAGACTCAGGATTCCAAAGTTTGAGATAGGCTAACTGAACCAGTGACCTGAAACGCTTTGGCTCAGCAAAGGAACGGCCCAGTTGCCACTTTCACACAAGCATGTGCACACACACACACACACACACACACACACACACACACACACACACACACACACGCACACACCAACTGACACACTAGCTTGCTTTTCTCTTTTCATGTTCAGCTTTGCAGCATTTAGTTATGTCCAACTATCCTCAGCAGATCCTGACAGAACTACATTAAACTAGTATAAAATATGTTTATTCTACACAATTTACTACTCAGAACTCTTAGTAGTCAAGTCTAACTCTTAGCAGAAAGACGTACAGAATATCTCTCTTAAAAGCCATTTGAAAAAAAGAGCTAGCAGCTGACAAGAAAATCAGCTTTCAACAGACGCCAAGCCACGACTCCGGCGTCCATTCCTTTAGGTTCACAGCACCCCCGCAGGTTCTTAGTGGTGCTGCATGTGAAGTGAAGTAAACCTGGTTTGCTGTGTAAGCTGATATCAAAGCTAGGAAATGGCCAGTGAAGCTAAAGGTAACGTGACTGTGAATAAGCACAAACAGGGGCTGACGTTAGCCCAACCTGCTGCCTCAGCCGTGGCTCCAGACAACAACAGCACTTTTTGCAGGGAGCCAATGTTTAACCGAATCAACATGGGGCAAAGCTGGAGCAGACGGTTCAGAGGAAAGTGCAGAGTGCTTCAGAAAGCTAACTTGGCCTGGGCACAAGTTAACAAAAACAGGGACAACAACGGCATTTTCCGATGAAATCTACAAAAACGGCGTGTTTGTCTTACAGTTTGTGTCGGTGACGGAACAAAAAAGAGGAGGCAAAAGTAAACACGTCCAGATTGGAACAAGATATTCCACGACCAAATATTTCTCTCGTTCACACATCCCCCGACATAGGATCCTGTTTACTGCGCTGGATCGCCTTTCTGAAGCATGCTCTTTTCTGTTAGCATGTGGCAGCCACTCTGTAGTGTTTCCCTCTTGGCATAGCTAACCTGTGAGGGAGATAGCTTTGAGGTTACGTCTAATTCAATACAGAGGGCACTCCTGTTGATTAGCATGAGAGGTACAGCGCTATGCAGCTAGTGCCCAAAGCAGTTAGCAGGAAATAGAGCAAATGCTTTTGGATTTAGGTGTATGGAGAGAAGAAGGGGGGCTTGAAAGCATATGTTTTAATGGTTTAGATGGCCCGCTCCTGTTTCCTGCCTTAGGATGAGTCCTGTCAGTTCACATAGCACATGACAAGCAGCAGTAGTGAGGAGGGGGTTGGGGGGGTGGGGGGTGGTGGGACGGGGGCAGATAGAATCTTGTTGTGAGCGGTTAAATACAGCAGAAGGAAAAGTCTTGTTATACATCATTCAGATGTGTTCTTTTCAGCTTTCATGGTAAAACAAAGCCCGACTCGTATCAGAGTCTTTATGTGACTGAACTTTCACATTGCGTTGGTGATAGCGTGAAACTGGATAGCAGTCAATGGTGCGCTATGTGTCCGATGCTAACAATTAGCTTCAATAAAGCCTCTCGCAGGACTCAAGCTGAAAACAGTGCAGGCTTTATTCCCGGTGACCCCGGGTGTCCAGCCCTGCTGTCTCTCACCCATGTCTGTCACCTGTCCATCCAGGTGTGGCCGGGAGGCACAGGTCCATACAGAGAGGCTTTGTGAGGGACAATAAGGCCATCAGGTCTCGGATCAGCTAGCTAGTTAGCGCCGTATCCCACCTGTCCCTGGGGCCGCCGCCACCACGGCCCTCTTTCTTCTGCCTGCCTCCAAAACAATATCACCTCTTTCCCCTTCGCTGAGACTAAATAAAAACACAGGTTTAATCGTGAAACACTTGATCTCCCCAGTTTCATTTTGGACTTGCTTTAATAAACAGGACCATGTGTTTGATATCAAGGGAAAAGCTCTGGCTTGCCTATGCTATCCGTGATTATGAGAGCCAGCTGCTTCAAAAAAAAAAGGAGAAAAAGGTTGTTCCTGAAGTCTTCCTCAATTCTGGGTGCGGAACGACTGTGACTAATACAGCAGGGGCTGACTGCCACTTTTGCCATATGACTGAGCGTGAAAGCATCCTTAGCGTAGCATCCGAGCTGTTTTGATTTCATGCAGAAAACCGAACAGGATGTCTCCTAAACAGAGACACTTTGCATAGATCTTAACACTCTGAGGTTTGCTGTAGACCAGAGGTCAGCAAATGTGTGTGCATGGGCATGAAGCTATATACTAATCATGTCCATGGAATTGTTTTTGTAATTTTTCTGAATTAATTTTTTAAATTTTTTTAAGCGCCAATCATTCCGTCCATGAATTTAACTGAAACAATTTTTAACTGAAACAATTTGGAACTCCAAACTTTGCTATGATAAACAGTGTTCTTTAAAGCTGAATCTTTAGCATAGCTAGAATTATTAATAAGTCATTAAGTTAGCCTAGTTACTGGCAAAGTATATAGCTAAAAATGTGTGGACATCATATCATCTCCTTAGACAAACACTGGCAGTAGAACAGGTTGTGGTCAGTGCTTTTAAATAAAGCCACCTTTGCCACCTTTGTATGAAATTTCTCTCCTGCTAGATCCACCCCTGTCAACTGTAAGTGCTATTGTAAAATGGAAGCATCTAGATGTAAACTCACAGAAGAAGCAACAATAGCACAAGAACTGCACATTGGGACCTTCATGAAATGGGTTTACATGGCAAAGTAGCTGCACACAAGCCTAAGATCACTATGTGCAATGCCAAGTGTAGGCTGGAGCAGTGTAAAGCTTGCCACCATTGGACTTTGGAACATTGGAAATGTGCTCTCTATGGTGATGAATCACACTTCAGTATTTTGCAGTCTGATGAACAAGACTGGGTTTGGGGGATGCCAAGAGAACGCTACTTACTGGAATGCGTAGGACCAACATTATACTTAGCTGTTTTGGAAAAATTGTAGCTTTGCTATTCAGGTGTTGTTCAGGAGTTTTCTTTGAAACATTTAGTAACTAGTAAGTGAGACGTCCTTGTATGTTTACAGACACAGGTTTGTAGCCCTGTTTTTGCAAGTGGCCTGTTCTCACATACCACACAAAAAAGACTGTGTTTGTTTACTTGCTTTTCAGTCAAATGGCCCTTTCCTGTCAAAGTGGGCAGTTCTAAGCCAAGTAAAGGGGCGATACACACCAGACTTTGTCACAAAAGCTCACAATTATGGTAGTAGCCTTAACCAATAGCTGTGCTGAATGAAAGCAACCAGACATTAGGCCAGTGGCAATGGATTTTTTTTATTTTACATAATTTTTCTCTATCAGATAAACTTAACAATATACACTTATGTCTATATTATACAAGCAGTGTGGTATGGCTAATTTATGTTGAACGATCATGTCTGAAAGTATTAACCACAACAAAGACTGCTCCTGATAAAACTAACAGATTGTAGGCTACTAAGTAGAACATTGATTAATGCCAAAAATCCTGCCATATGAGGGCACGTTTTATAACATTTATTAAATAAAAACAAAAAAACATACAGACCACTGCTTTAGACACTGTGTTGCTTGTCACCAAACGCAGTTTAAAACCATTCTACTCTGCTTGCTAAAACCACACTTTCCTTCTAAACTGCTGCAAGCCATCTGCAGCGCATTGATGAAACAATCGTGTCTGGCTGACGACAAGGTATAGAGATGTAAGTGTGCTGTGTGAGCACTGAACACCTGTTACTTTCAGCAGAGGGGTGAATAAATGATGGCCACCGGCACACAGACTGCTCGCTGTCAAACAGCCCAACGTCTGAGAGGCTCAGAGGTCCGAGCTCACTGATCAGAATCTCCACCATGTCCTGTTTAAGCTTCACTCTGTTTCAGGGCGAATAAACGGCTAGTGTTCCAGTGACAGAGTGTATGACCACGGCTATAGACACCGTCTTGTAACTGCCCCACATCAACACTATTGATTTTCTCTCAGCTTGCACATCTTCAGTCCAGTTTACTTTATTTGTTTAACGCTGAAGTGATCAAAGGTACAACTTTCTTATTATCCCAAATGTAGTCAATCATCCAAGACATTTAATGTCCACAATTGGTTAGCTAAGAGGCTAATGTAGCTAACAAACAATGGGCCACCCTGGAACCACCCGAATGTGTGACTGACCCTCTTGGTTTCCTTCAAGATGGGTGATTTGACAATATTTCATCACTTTTGTGAGAAAGTATGTTACAGTATGTTTTCCTAAAGGTATTGTAATTATATTGTATGTCATCAGTATTGTGTCACTCGGGGATCAAATTTTGCTTCTTTAGAGGCTAACCTGTCTAACAAACACAAGAAGTCAATACTCACCAAAATCTTTTCTGTAAATACATCCATAAAACCTCTCTCAACCCGCTCAAAGTCCTTGCAGGCCCTTGGTAAGGTCATGCAGACTTGGTGATGTGGTTTAAGTCACAGTATGATTTACTGTGAATTATACAGATAAACAAAATGTCATCGCGTAGCCGAACAGTGCGGGCAGCTATTTTAGACAACAGGTGTTTTTCCGAATTCTGACCCTTCGTGTGCACATACATCAGGCCGTCATCTGAATGCTTCAGATTACATTTACAATTTGGGATGTTTCTATGTAGAAATAACTGTTCATCTTAAAATTGTAACTATTTAAAAATATATGTTTAAAATAGAAGCAAAATCTGGGTACCAAACATGTCTTGGCTCATCGTAAATTTGTCTCTGAAACTTATCCTTTGACTTTTTGCCAGTTCATAAAGCACTTTGAATTACAATAAAAAGCTGTCCTATAAATAAAGACTGAATGGCCCCACTCCTTTGTTAGTTGAATCATAGTAGTACATAAAATGTTGATTGTTCTGCTACCTGGCAACCCAAGTTCATTACATGCCTACAACTAAGTGCTAAGAACTACACAAAGACACAAAGGTGGAGAGATTCTACACACACACACACACACACACACACACACACACACACACACACACACATGCAAGCACTAGAAGGAAGGACCTTAGGGTGCCATGTTGCTAGCACAGTTATCTGTGATGGGTGTGAAGTTGTGATCATACTGGGTAGGAGCCAAGCATATGCATTGCACACACATGCACATATTCACTAAGGGGACCACTTTAGTAAGACATCTTGACAGGGAGGCTGATGTCATTGCAATAATTGCCCAACAGTGTCACTTTCACATGCTGATAATATCTCACACTCATCTCAGTGTGAGGTTCCATCTTAACAGATGCACACATAAACATGCACCCACAGCTGCTGCAAAAAAAAAATGAAATGGAAAAACCTTTGCTGAATTCCATTGCTTATAATAAAATAGCCAATGGTATATAAACAATGAGCTGGACCCTAAAAAGTAGACACTGTAAATATGATTTATATAAATTAAATGAACGTATATTAAAATGATTCATTAGTCATTTAGGTGCAGACTGATTTTTGTCATATTACTATTTTTAAATATAATTACATATTTACTTATTACATAGTTGCTTACATTCTACACCTGTTCGTGTTTGTCTCGATGGCAGGTGATAACATGAAAAGCATACTAATAAGGTTTTTTTCCCCTTTCTGTAAAACAAGTCTGCACACACAAGACAATTAAACGTTTTCATCAAATGTTTGATCAAATCAAATATTTCCACATCTATTTCTACTGTAAATCTCTGAGAAGCCTCACCTCTCTTAGTTACTGTTGCTACACCCCCCAAACATTCAGTTCTTTCTATCTGGTACTATCCATAGCATTTGTACTGACAGACTAAAAAGTCCAGTAGTTCACAGGAAAAGCACACAGAGGAATACATTTGAAGGTTTAACTGCATGTTTGGAGCTGTGGTCTCTTTAAAACAGTGTACTTCTCCTCAGATCCAGTTTCTTGGCTGATAAGATTAAATGCTGTCAGTATATTTCTCCATTTTTAATGACATGTAATGCCCCTGCAGTTTGCTGAGAAGCAGGGCCCATGTCATGATGCTCCCACTATCATACTTCACTCTGGGTGTGGCGTTCTCGAGATCAACCCTTCTTTCTCTGAAGCTGAATTATTGCCAATTGACTTCTGTTTCGTCTCATTACCTTATTACAAAAGTTCTGAGTTGTCTAAATACTTACGTGCCAAATTTCTATGGATCACGCTTTTTTATCTTTAGGGTTTGCTTCTTGCTTTGTGAAGTCTTTTCCAAACAATGGCAACATCTTCTATAATGGCTAATACATTGAGTAACGAGCATTTAGCTAATGCTAAAGCTAACACTTGAGCGCACATGACGTGCATGACTATTTTATTATTTTTCCCTCTTCCAGAATGTTTTAACTGCAAATGTACAGTCTTGTTTAATCAAATGAATTTCAAGCTAATGTAAGACTAGCTTACTTATTCTGTAATGTAATTTATCATTAGATATCATATTAGCAAGTAGAGTAAGCCAGAAAAAGTTTAGTTAACTTTAAAGCCAGTATAGTTTAGTATAGGCTACAGTACAGTAGCCTATTAATAGTTTTACTATTGAGCTATGAGAATGGTCTTCCAAATAGTTAAATCCAGAAACTTTTTCAGCTTCAGGAATACAATACAAACAGCACCACCCTTCTCAAGATAATCAGAACAGCATGTATCTGTATTACTAGCTCCTCAATAACATGTTTTGAGACTATTGTGATTGGCTGAGAGGTGTGTCAATCATGATTTTGTAAATTAAAATGTTTGGATCTGGTAGTTTGGGTAGTTTCATTCTTTCAATAAGCTATGAGTGAAATAACTGATATAGAATTAAAGTGTGCTTTTTGCTATTGTTGGTGATGATTGTTGGTGATGACTGTTGGTGATGGTGAGTTAAAGAAAATGTCTTTCTGTCACAGAGTGATAACTCCAGTGGTCCATATATGCATCAGAGCCAAACTTGCAGACAGGATATAGGACCGTCTCATTCTTTCAAAGCAGGCTAAGAACAGCAATAACACGTGCATTAGCTGCATTAACCGTTCAATTATTGAAAACAAAGGTAGGAGGGACCTAAGGCTGAGCCTTGCGGAACACCAGGGAAAAAAAGTGCTTTCACCTCTCTTGTCTTGGTCACTGCACATCAGAAGACCCCATAAAATGCTACGAAGGCATGTAATTTTGGGAGCGTTTCAAAGGGAGGTCAGGCTGGTATGTAAGAAAGCACTTTGCCTAGGCTAAAACAACAGCCGAGCAGGGAGCTGCCATGGCAACATCTGCGTCCAATTACGCACTACATCCAAGCAGAGATCCACGGTAACGAGAACAGCGCAGTGATGTCAAACCCGGGTTAACGCTCGGTGCAAGAGTCGAGACGTTTCATTAGATGAGATGAAGAGCGGAGGGGAGCCCAGATACTCAGAGAGAGGATTTTCTGTCATTAAGTGACATCCTCCCCATGTGATCAGTCTTTGTTGTCAGAGTCTGAAGCTGAAGACTTCCATTGTATACAAGCCACTTTTTTTTGTGCAGTACTGTGTTCATTCTGGGAAATGCTACAGAACATAATACATCATTAACTCTTAGAAGACAAGCGTTATTATCATGGTTTGTTTATACTATGTAGATGTACATGATTCATTGTATAGACCATTGTGTAAGGAATTACATTCAATTTGCATTCTGCATTGACAAGCTGGTCTCCACACTTCTGATATTTGGGGAAAAATGTATAGGATGTTTTTAATTCCACAAAAAACTTTTCGCCGCATTCAATGCATGTCGACTTTTACTTATGAACAAAAATGTTGAATTGGCTGATTTCTCAACTTGCTTCAGTAGTAAAAAGCAAATAATATCAAACTACACCATGTTTATGTTGTTGCCAGCAATAACATTAACTTTTAAGGTTTAAGTGTAAGGATGTCGTGTATACACTGTAATAAAAAACTAATTGTGCTGACTTAAAAATGATAAAGTGTATTGGACTTATATAATAAATCAACAGAACTTAAGACACATTCTTGAAAATGTACTATTAGGAATTCAGTCTGCACACAATTTTACCATTTTTCCTGGAAAAAAAACGAGCCAATACCACAGGACATATGTTGTGTTATTTCTGCTTGTTTGTTACATTTTTACATTTTCTATTGTTTGTCCAATAGGTCACACTTTATATATTCATTGTTCCCTTATATGTTAAATAAACAGTTGTGCATTAAATGTGCAGAAGTGTGTTCTTTGTAGAGGATGTGTTGGATGTGTGATGAAACAGGTCATTTGATCAGGGCTGCCCTCACTTTTTCCTATAAACATATTTAATTCTTTAATTAAATACTTCAGCCTTCTGCTAAGTTATATAGTCTCACCCTATGAATCATACCTGATTGACTCAAAGGTTTTCGTGACAGACGTAACACTAATGAACTTTAATGATGTACACATAGCACACATTTAGACTTTTGAATTTAAAATTTCACTGGAGTTCTTAATGTGAGTGCCTTGTTGGGGATCGAGCAGTAATAAAACAACGCATGATTTTTTTATTTAAAGCTGCACTATGTAGGTTTTGTGGATTTAGACCTCTCTGGTGGGAATGTGTAATTGCATGCAACATGTGGAAGAGCATTTTGTAACATCTGGCTTCGGACTTCTTCCTTGAGCAGATGAATCTGATGATTGAGAGTGTGTTGGAAGAATATTCAAAGAGAACTCAGTCAAAACTTGGTAAAGGACATGTCTTCTGTGGATGTAAGCGAATCATATGCTACTGTCATCATATCTTCATCAGTATAAAGTTGGTTTTACTTCAAGGTCGACCTTTTATCTCCTACTTTTTCTCCTGATGTTATGCTACTTTCAACAAATTGCAATTCTAAAGGGGAATTCCACCGATATTTCGAAGTCTCTGCGATTAAAGTGATAGCAACCAAACATCTCATTGTCTGCAGCACATACAGGCCTTTCATACAACATGAATGGATTAAAAATATACATGAAAGTTTTAGGCACTAATCAAATCTCTAAACCATTATAACACAATGTTCAAGGCATCAGCCAATGCATTCATAGCCATTTCAAGTAATACCTTTTAATGAATTTGCTTTTAGCAGGATTAGATCCTTGAGACACCTGGGTTTTATCACCACCACTGAGAACAATTATGGCTCTAGTTTCTTTAGAATGGAACATTTCACATCAAACCAGCCTGAATGACTTTGCTTACATCTTAACCGTTCAATTATGCACAAATGTAGAGATGTCTGTACCCACTTCTGACCAGTACTGTAGGTTTTCTGACCAAGGTCATGGGTCCAGTTGAATAATACATGCTGTAGATGTGGGCTTTGGACCTGCATTTCTGGAAAGCTCACGCTGTCTGTTGTAAGAAGTGCTATATAAATAAAATTGAATTGAATGTTACAATGCACTCACATAAACACATACTCGCCAGTCTTCATTTTGAGACAGCTGTACAGTGCCAGTAATGATCAGTGTTAGTCACGGTTTTGGGCTTTAAAATAACTCTGATAGCATGTGATCCACAGCAGTGTCTCCAAAGCTGGCAGTTCCAAAACACAGCCTGTTTCACATGTCACTGAGGGAGGGAGAGAGAGAGGGAGAGAGAGGGAGAGAGAGAGAGAAAGAGAGACGCACAGTGACAGAGCAGAATCTCATGTGACTCACAACACTGAGGCACCGACTGAGATAAAGAAGAACACTATGTAACTGTTTTTATTGGTTCCTGTTAAATTAATCATTTTTGTCCACGTTTTCTATTTTAATAGATATTTTTAAACTCTGGTACAATTCATTTCAGTCTTAAGTGATGCTAAAACTTTTATATGTGTAATTTATTGTGCATTGTTCGAAAGCCTGGTTGAGACACTGACAAATCCTTAATACAGACAAATATGAGATCACACGTCCACTGAATTCTGCATTAAAGGTTTTTATGGGGACCACAGACTGATTTATCATAGATCAATTGTTAAGATGTAAACAAGCACTTCAGCATGGTTTGAAAAGCTCCATTCTAGAGAAAGTTACCATCCTACCCAACCATCCTGCGCACTCAGAGACAGCAAAGACAATTATGCTCTCTTGGACTCCCAGTTGTGGATGGCTGTGGCATCTCTAGGGATCAAACACCAAGTTAATCACAGTGTAATGATAACAAAGGAATGGATTATGCAGATAGTGAGCAGGAGGTGGATCTTCTTCAGTGTAGTCAATCACAAAAGACACAGCAAACACAATGCACCTACTCCTATAACGTTTCGGATGACGTTTACTAAGTAGTCATCAGGCCTCTGTGTGCAATCACATTGGCTAAATGCACTTGCCTTACATGTTTAGCCTCAATATATTAGTGTCAGCAGCATTAGTGGAACATATAGTGTTGTTACAGGGAGATAGTAGGGTTAGAACCAGTGCATCTACAGGAACTGCACTCACATACTCTGGGGAAAAAAGGCTTTCTCCCTGAGGCCAGCCTGCTCTTGTGAAGTGACATTTAGCTAATGTGGCTGTGGAGGCACTTGGACTCATCAGAGCACAGCTGAGTGAGATGCAGTCTGACTGCTTCGGCCCCTTTCTACACCTTGAACACTCATATGCAGCTTTTTACTGCATGATATCTTGCGAAAGCGTTTATTATTAATTTAGTCAATATTTGTAATATTTTAAATGCATACTTTTGGTTTTGAAATCTAATTGGCTGAGCCATGTTCAAAGCTATTGTAAAATACCAGATAAACACACATATGAGCTCACATATAATTTGAATCCAGTTATTAATAAAATCATTGTGCTGCACATGGAATAATTTTGACCATTATGTTGCTTGGCAACCATAGTATCTCTCTAATGATCTACATTTCTTAGTGGAAAACTATCTATTTTTATAATCATTAAAAAGAAGCTAAATGACTTATTGAACATTGCCACTCATAGCCCTGACTACTAGCCCTGCTGAGACCTATATGAATTCCATGTTGGTCTAATCTGGTTTAGGCTGGTCTAGTGTTGGTCTGGTGCTGGTTCAGCTGGCCATCCAGCAAGGTTATGCTGGTTGACCAGCATATCAGAAACGAAAACACAACATCTTCAAAATAGTTACTTTACAGGAGAAGGGAAATATGTTCTTAACTTTTAATGTATGTTACATGGAAAGAGGTTTTATAGCAAGTTTTTTGAAGCATTTCTGTCAATTATCATTAAATTCAATATTCAGTATCATTCAATTTTCATACAATGTAAAGGACAACTGGACCCGCTACATTAAAATAGTGTGGAAAAATAAAATGAACAAAAATGAAGATGCATATGTTTCTTTGGACAGCAACAACATACTGCTTGTGATCAGCATAACAATTTCCATTGCTACTGACTGTATAAAACCACTTATGCTGGTTTTGGTATTGACCAGAATAGAGGCTTCTATTGCTGATGACCAGCATACCAGCGTCCAAAATACAATGCCTGCTGGTTTTGCTGGCAAGCAGCCATACTTAGAAGGACAATTCTAAGGCAGGATTCCTTCTCCTTCCCAAACACAGCACAGCAGCAGATCATGGTCATTTTTAAGTCCATCCATATAGAATTATACTTCTGAGATCCTGACTAATTATTACCAAGCAATGCCCTAACATTAAGCTGGAAAACAATAGTAACCTCAGAGCAACACAATAGCAAATCATTGAGATGATATTCACCCTGATTGTCTTGGTTTTCATCAGATGCTACGACATCTGATTGATTAATTGATTTTGTTGTTATGATATTCTACAGCTTTCATCCTTTTGCTACAGTATCACTGCCAAATTAGTGAGATAAGCTATCATTAACATTAGCTAACGGTTTGTGCAGTTTACATCATGCAGTAATGTTGGTATCATATTTGCATATTCAAACTTCTTTCTTCAAGCAGCTCTTAGCGAAACTGACACTTACACTAGCATTCTACTCCAATTTGCCAATATGGAGACTGGTAGGCCACTGCACGACTTTTAGCTCACAAATATGATGGACATCCATCATTTTGCTATTTTAGAGAAGGAAGAGGTGATTTGGGGCCATGTGTTATAGAGACTTTACTTTAAGTGGGTTATGTCTTTATTCTGACATTGACCATTTAATTCTAGGCATGTTTTCTTCTATAAAGTGATCTCTTGTAGTGCAGTAGAAGATAATTTGAATTTCTTCAAGCATTATTTCTTGAAACAAGTCAAAATTTCCTTTCACCTGATAAAAACACTTGATTATGTAATGTTAGGAAAAGGTTGAGGCCTCTTATCATATTCTTGCAACAATTCTTAGTCGTGGGAAAAATTAGATGTGCTGCCTACATTTAAGATGTTTTCACTTGCCAAGATATTTATTTATCCAGAGCACGTATATAGACATTATAATGGTAGCTCTGAATATTCCCACCAATAAGGCGTGGCAATACAAGGGAGCATTCACATCTTTAGGACTGCGTGTGATTGCCACTGAGATTGTGGCCATTCACAAATCATATTAACTGTCCAGGGACTTGAAGGGCGTGTGGTATTTATTCCTATTTGAGACGATTAGTCTAAACAGGGAGAGCCCGACGTGAGAGACGGAGAGAGAGCAGGATGTGGGGGTGTGAAGTGTTCACCATGAGAAATGTCGAAAGGGTGAGTGTGTGAGGAATTAGTCATGCTTCAACTCATAGTGTGGAGCTAGCCGTGTGAAAAAATCCACTCTTCAGGTCTTGCAGCGTTTTCATATAAGAAAGCTTTGGTGGATGAGAGAGAACAAAAAAAAGAGTGCGTGTGTGTGTGTGTGTGTGTGTGTGTGTGTGTGTGTGTGTGTGAGAGAGAGAGAGAGTGAGAGAGCTCTTTATTAGATAAATAGTCAAGTCAAATGATTGGCTGGCTTAAGTTGATTGGTTGTCTGAAGTTTGCTTCTTTAGTTTTACACTAAAGCTAGAAGGCTAATGCAGGTAACAAGTAATGGAAGCTTATATCAACTACATGGCAATGTGCGATCTGCATGCCTAAATCATCTCATGCTTTCATCAAACTGTGTAGAGTTGTTCAATAATCTCAACTTAACTTGCTGATACAGTATCTGAAGCTATGGTTGTTTGTTATCTGGGTCATTCTATTACTGTGGTGGAAAACAGGGTTATGAATGTTGATACAGTATATAACTCAAAGTAAACATCCATCCATCCATCCATCCATTTTCTAAGCCGCTTCTCCGTCAGGGTCGCGGGGGGATGCTGGAGCCTATCCCAGCAGTCTTCGGGCGAAAGGCAGGATACACCCTGGACAGGTCGCCAGTCCATCGCAGGGCTCAAAGTAAACATCACTGACAAAAATGATTCAAATCACAGAATATTTTCTAAAATCTACTCCACTTTAGTTTCAAACTCACATTGTATATACATTATACAAATATTGCATTCTTGTTCATTTATTTTAATTTTGAAAGTTTTATATCCTACATTTTTGTATTCCTGCATTGCTAGTCCATTGCACCAACAAAGAAAAGCATAGCAACACCTTAGCAACCACTTGAAGTAGCATAGTAATGGCCTAGTAATACCTTAGCAACAACCTAGGATGCCATAGTAATTGGCTAGCAACACCTTAGAAACCACCTGGGATAGCATAGCAATGGCCTAGCAACACCATAGCAACAACCTAACTACCACCAAGTGATGCCCTAACATCAAGCTGGAATACTATAGCAACCTTATGACAATACCACAGCAACTACCTTGAAAAAGCAAAAGCAACCAACTGTTTTCTATAACAGCTGTAGCTTTTAAAGCATTATTAGCTGGCTTTATCAGTACCTTCACAACCTTTCCCTTTCTAGTTCTTATTTTGAGCATCTTTTCATGGCTTCAAACACCATTTTCCACCAAAATGGTAGAATGATCCATTCATAAGGTAGATAAAAGCATTCCACATAGCTAAAAACAGTAGTAGCAGGTATCCTGAGGCCTGAATTTTCTCCAATTTTATCAACAACAGTATGTCATCCAGCCTTGGCTGGTGGGAAAATTGTGTACATTTGATTTTTCGCCAAACTATTCGTTTAAGAGGCCCTCAGGGATGACCAACAGTAGACGTACGACAGCAGGACAGAAATAGTGATGACTAAGAGAAACAGTGTATGCGTGTTAGCATGACCAATAGCGTAAACAAATGCGTGAGAAGTGTGTGTTGTGAGAAAGCTGCATTAGACACAGTGTAGGAGGGGTCAGTATGTATTTCTATGTGAGACTCATTAGTGACTCAGAAAGTGGAACTCCCTGAAGGAGGCCTCTCCGTTCCCTCCAGTGCCATGAGAATTGCCCCAAAAGGGCCAGGGGCATGTTTCCTTTGGCCGCTGTCATTCTCTACCCGTAGGACCAGACACACACTCATGACTGCGCACAAACACTGCAGCCTCCACTTCCTGCGCTCCCAGAATCCCAGGAAGAGCCCACCCTTATGCCATGGCCTTATCTAAACACCCATCTGTAGTAGAGCTCAATGACTGGGTCTTTTCATCTCAAATCATATAGTATCAACTGCAGTGTTTACCGGACAGCAGCTCCAGTCCCGACCCACTTGATACCCCCCCAACCCCATAGTCCATCCATCCACATACAGTTGAAAGGGGGGGTGGGGGGGTGCACAGCCTTTTAATCAAGCTCTCAAGTGGGGCCAGTAAGAGACAAGTCTGGCTAAGACCCAAGACAGTCCATTTACATCTAGTGCAGTCCTGCTAATGTGCAAATATCAGCATTTGTATGTTCATAAACAGGCTAGTCAGTGGTTTCATTTCTTTCACAGGCCGGGATATTAATAAACACGCATGCTTTGATGAAGCACGCTCTCTCATTTTGTTGTTGACAGAAGACCCAGCGCATATCGAGAGTGTCGATTCCACATCATTTCCAGAGCGGACTAAATATTTAGACAGGACCTTCTGTCTGGGGGTGTGTGTGTGGCCCTGACATGAAGAGAGAACGACAAACCGGCCTGGAAGTGACATATGAGAGAGATGCAGGACAGCTGGCGACCCCACACGCATGTCTTTGGCCCACTGCATAAAACTAAATGACAGCCTGCTCAGCCGAACAATATGCGCGATTCAACCTTAACCCATCCGCATCACTCCCACCGAGTCCCCATTCTTCTGCGATCTGTTAGCGCATTACACGCACCGACAGTTTTGACAAACAAACCTTTTTTTGCTTGATGTGTGACGTTATGACTCCTGCGTTGTGGCAGTTTGTGTGCTATTGTATGTGCTTAGCAAAATGAGCTAGTGGAATGTTGTCTGTTTGCCTCTGTTTATGTCTCAGCTGGTAAACCTAGCAACTAACAACATGACAGCGCTAACTAAAGGGGTTGTTTGCTATGAGCATGTGCTGTGTTTGTAAAGCCCATCTTCATGCAAACACTCTGGAGCCAAGGAGATTCTAAGTTTTACTGTGGCATCAAATGATATTAAAAATGGCTCTTAAGCACTTTGCTCTCAGTTTCCAGGTGATATTCCAACCTTGCAGGTGTTCGCATGTTCACAGCTTAGCTCTGTGGCCCAATTATCCATGTTCCAGGTGGAGATAACAGGACACGAAGTAATCTTCCAGGCTGGCATGTGTGGTGTTGCAGCAAGGTGCATCAGGTGGGCTGCATGTGCAGCAGCATGAAGGCTCAGCATATCTCCCTGAGGGCAGTTTGCATCATCAGTCCAGCTGCGTCCTCCAACAATATGGCCTGTAGGCTGCTATGCCACACTGTGAGAATCTGGCATGGTCTGCTAGTGCTGGGACACCAAGGTCCCTTACCTCTGACAGTGCTGGGAAACTGCTGGAAACTTCTCAAGAGTCTTTATCAAGTATGATTTATGCTCATATCAAGTTGGTGCATTATGCCAACATTAGGCATCAATGTGCACCGTCACTTGGTGAGTCCAAGCACTGCTCCATTTCTCTGTGCACCCCACTGCATTAAATTAAAGCCCTATTGAGAGCACAGAAAGCCATAGTAGTAGACATAGGGCTTGGAATTTACCTTGATGAGTGGCCAGTTAGCATTAAGCAAATTAGATCAAGCTAACTGGCCTTCGCTAGCTTTGGTTAATTTTCTGCTGCATTCTACTGGGAACAAGGAGCATCATCCAGACATACTTCAGCCAGGTTAATCTCCCTCTCTCTGGGTGTCTAAGCCAGACTCAGCTGGATATGGCTGTGCCAGCAGTGTTCTGCACAGCTGCCATTGAGACTGGCATATGGCTGGCCTGAGCATGGGGCACCCTGGAATAGGACCAATAGACAGGGTGATACAACTTCACAGTCCCACTCTTTTCACTCTTCAGATAAGCAGTTTCACTCTTGTGGGCAAGTGGCACTGACATGTCTATCTGAGCAGTGTCTGGATTCATGTCTGGATGTCCTCCGAATATGATCCCAGTCTCTTGTCTGTCTTTCAGTCCTCTCTAATCAGGCACAGAGCATCTCTAATTGGGGACAGTGAAGAGGAGGTGAGGTGAGGGGGCCATTAGTCTCCATATGCCTTCAGTAACAGGAAAGTCATGAAGGCTGAAGACCTTGATGAGAAAGAGGCCCAGATGTAAGTATAAGCACAGGCCTTAATGCAACTGCAATATGTACCCACAATGCACCTGATTTTACCATTCTGTTTACTGAGGCTACATCTTATCATGCGGGGTGTATGGTTTAATCCCATGGCCTGCTGAAATGATATATTTTGTGACTTTGTGGCTGCATCATGGCATATTTAGCGATACATCTTTTCACATATGCACATCTGATCCTGGGAGGTGCCTGCACTTCAGCTTAGCTGCTACTGCTAAAGGAAGTCTTTCAACAACATACCCCTGAGAAAATTATACACAAATGCAGCAGCAGCTAGTATTTCAAGCGTTACTAAATGAATGCTGCACTTCTAAAATCTGCACCCATTTCAGCAAGATCCACCCACACTTTATGCAATTTTACTTCAAATGCCCATTTTGCGTTGGTCCAAAAAATCATAGTGCAGTGAGCCTAGAGTGTATTCATTAAATGTTTTCACCCCTTTCTTCGACCTCTCTCCTGGTTCAAGCATGGTCATTCTGAGGAATTTTTCACTAAAGACAAGTTAACCTTTGGGCCATCTTAGCTATGTGAAGAAGATCCATACTCAAAAGGCTCTGAAGGGTGAAAGTTCCTGGACTTTTTTCTATTAGTAAGAGCTTCAGTCTTGGGAAAGTAATGTCCAGTTTCTCTTTCAAGGAGTTCTAAAAACTTCCTTAGGGGTTTCCAACCACAAACTTTACACCCTCTGGTCGTTACACCTAAATGTTGACGTTAAACCTTTAGGAGGCAACAGCTAAAGGAAGACGGATGTGGTCACTCACCCTGGGAGCTGTTGAGAGAGGCCTTAAGTTGTCCAGAGATTTGAGGAACTGCAAGGCTGTGGCCCACTTCACGAATGAGCAGGAATGGTGGGAGGAAGGGAGGAAGAGGGCAAGCAGAGAAAGAGAAGATGAAGAGAGTGGAAGTCAAAGAAGTATAGGATCTTCACTTGGACTCAGGGGATGGCTGATATATGGCACGAGTAATTCATGGCTTCAATGGCTGAGTTCACACACCCACTTGGTAGCTTGCATAGAACACAACACCAGACATCTACCCTGACCATGAACACCGTCAACTCCCTTCACAAATCTTTTTCACAGCTCAGTCCGAGCTGGACCCTGGGGACCCCGATCCTAAGCTCTTATTCCAAACAAGGCTGAGAAGAAGATGGGTCGACCCATTTTTTTGTTTACCAAAAGTCCCCGCGAGATTCCTTTCAGATGCAGGATAATACTTCGCGATGTGGAGCTGGCGCTAGTAGCCTGGGCTGCCGCAGGCGTTGATTTTATGATTTTTCTTGCTGTTTGTTTGTCTTTGTTCATGGCTGGGAAGGGTGTCTGTGGCGTGGCCCCTCTCTTTCCTCCTCCCAGGCCTGGTCTTTCCCCCCACACTAAATGATCCTTTCATTTCCTTTCTGACTCCTCTGCCCTGAGGCAGCTCCTGGGCTCCTTCACTTGTCTTCCAGTGGCCTTCACCTCGCATGTGAACTTCACAGCTCATCCTCCGCCGGGCAGATCCTCTATCATAACATGCCACGCACCAAGGCTTCCTGTCTGGGCCAGGCTTGCGTGAGACGATCTGCGGGTTGACTGCCAAACTGAGTGATCCCGACGTGGCAAGGAGCACAAAGCTTGTGACCCTAACAGTTTCCAAACACCCTCTCTGTCATGTATGCAAAGGGAACTTGTCCAGCAGTCACATAGCCAGGAATTAACCCCTTATACTCCAGGCCTATAACTGATTTATTATTATAAAAAAAAAAAACACTGTGAAGTATCTATAATAATATAATGTGCTCATGTGTTTCAGATGGATGCCTGACTGGAACTAAAAGTAGCAGGCCACAGTTCATTGCAGTAATGGAATTTAGAACTGAATTAGACACTCAGGCCAAAATGAAACAAGTAACCTAAAGTTAGTAAGTTACCAAACTAAATAAACACTTTAGTTTGGCTTCTTTTCTCTTACTGAAACTGTAATAAACTTGGTCCCTTGTGTCCAATTTAATAATAAAGATACAATCACTGTTTTCTTCATGATCTTGTTCCTCAACTGAGATAAGAGTTTCCCTAAGACTTGGTCTGTAGCTCTCAGGATTGGTTGACACCACTTCTATGTTGGAACTTAATACTGCTTTTTAATTTATGTAGTCATGCTTCCATTGCCACCACACTACTAGCCAGCTGTAAGCTTTCAAAGTATTTTCACAGGAGCAATATGTAATCATAATGGGTTAATCTTGATTCTTACCAAAGCTATACTTCTGCTGTCCAGCACAACCAACTTTAACAGCCAAGCCTAGCCCTTTTCATGCAACCTACACACCCCCATCATCCAGCCTCCCCCTCCTCTTCCCCCTACAAACTCTCTCCATCCTCTGAGACCTGACTGCGGAACTGACATAGGAAGTCCCTTAATGGTTACCAAACTTTTGGGGGGAGAGGAGGGAGCTGCATGCGCTTTCGCGAGGACTAAACATGTGTTTAGAGGAGACAACATCAGCAATCACCACTTGACCTCTGCAGAGACCGAATTTTGTCTACCCAGCCCCCTCAACCCCCTCGGAGGGAACTAATATAATCAAGTGAAAGCATAAACCCTTGCAAGGAGGCACTGAAAGTTTGCCCAGTTCCAGATGCAACAGCAGACGACGCTGAGACTTCGGCAGTAAAAGAGAAGTTGATGGTCTCCTCGGGGGAAGGCTATAGTACAAAGTATAAAGGCAGTAGGTGTGCATACCGAAGGCGCACGTGCATGGTGCTTCGAATGAAACAACAGGCTGCCATAGTGACACAAAAGCACGGTCTATGAGATGTAGAGGAGAAGCCATGAGTCAGCACAAGCCTACAAAACCGATATACACAGACGTTCATCCCATGGGCAGAAAATGATTCCACACAGATGTTCAAGCATGAAAAAGAAAAATAGGTGGTGGGGAAGGGGGTGGAGGAGGTGCACAGAGGAAAGAGTGAGAACAAATTGCTTATGTCTGTGACTTCACATTCAATGTGTGAATAAGATGTTCAAAGAAAACATAGAGTAATAACTGCTAACATCCTGCAAATCTCCCTCCCATGGGAAAACCCTTTCTGCTTGTCTTTTATTAAGCCCATGCCTACGCGTCTCGGGGGGCTATTATTTATAACAGATGAATCACAACTGTGAGAAAAGTCTTCCGGATGGGGGTTCTTCGTTTTTATGCTGGTGTAGTTTAATATGGTCTAATATTAAAGTTTAGTTGCTGCTTATAATGGGATAATTCAGTATTTTTCACTGGTAGCTCATTGAAACAAGTACATAGGTTCTATGGAAGTGCAGCTTCTACACATGCAAATTGTGTCATGATGGTGTTTGTAGGTAAGACATTTTTTTATGATTTGAATTTTACAAAATGTTTTTTATTTTGTCGAAAGAAAAACATCCTTTACATTTTTTTTCCCCACAGTTTAATATTTGCTTGATTTGGAAATGGAAGAAAGCTGCAAGGACAAACCCAAAGCTGTTGACAGAGTTGAAATATAATTAAAACAATAGTTTGTGAAAAAACACTTTGACACAGTTTTCCACTTTACTCCAGATGTAGTTGGTCAGCCAAGACATGTTTGGTGTCCAAATTTTGTTTCTTGAGTTTAGCACTGAAGCTACATGCCTAATGTTGCTAACAAGCAAAAAGAAGTCTAAAGTCAAGGTTTTCTATAAAAAAATGTCCCCAGAACTTCTCTCAACCTGCTCAACCTGTTTGGTAATGTTGTCCCAACTTCTCAATGTGGTTCAGAACACAGTATTCACCTTCACCATGTGGGTGAAAGCTGCAGGCAGCCTTTTGATGTTGAATTCCGTTACCACGCAGAATCCAACTTTCACACGGCACAGGCACATGGATGCCAACTTATGCTTTGTGCTGTTTCTATACTTTAAATATATTCAAATGAAACATTTAAAACGAGCTGTTATTTTTAAAAAGAAACAACCAACCATAGTGTTCATAAGCATGATGTGCATGCACATGAAGGAGAGTCAGATTTTGGCACATCTTGTTGTCTAAAATGCTGCATGATGACAGTGCAAGTTTTATTCTCTTTATATAGCTCACAGTAAGTCATAGTGTATCCTAAACCACATTGAATAGCCTGCATAACCTCTTTTCAGAGCTGGATATGGTTTTTATATGGAGTTTTATGGCAAAAAGAAGCAGACTTTGGAGACCAAACATGCTTTGGCTGATCGACTACATTTGGAGTAAGTTGAAAAATGTTGATTTTTTTTTCAAATCCTTTCCTTTAGCTGCTTGACTTGCAGTTCAATATTATTGCTCCAAATCTCCAAAAAAAAGTGTAACTTGAACATTTTTTATTGGCCCATGAAATTTAGACACAGTATAAAAGGCAGCTGGCCTTTTAAACTCATGTTAAAAAAAATAAGATGACAAAATTGGGAGAGCGGGTTTAGTTCCATAAGTGATAATACATAAATGCACAATTATTTTTGTTTTACACACAAACACAACTTGTCTTGTGAGGGTTAACGAGGAGTGGTATTAACCGTCCGCAATTCCAGCAAAGGTGCAGAAACAGGTCACAGGTAAATGTACAAGGGCAATTTCTCCAAACAACACCCATCAGTGCACACGGTTTCAGCTGAAATTAAGCCCATCATGCATTCTGCCTGGGAAGTGACTCGATCCGAAACAAAAAAAAACAAAAAAAGGAAAAAACGAATTGGATGCATCCAAAAAAAAAAAAAAAACGCAGGAAGAGGTGACAAAGTCAGTGATGGATTTGGGTGAGTGTGGAGAAGGTGTAATCATTTGAGAGTAGTTACTCATCGCAGCCTGTTACTCAGCCACAGATGTGTAACTCACACTTACACAGACCTGCTATCTATCATTCTCTTTCCTATCCAGCCTCACTGACGTTTAGTCACTGCGACTTAGTAACTGATAAATACGGAGTCTCCCTGAAACACCAGAGGGGAGTCTCCGGGTCACTTTCTCAAATGTATTAAACAACAGTCAGCTGGTCAGTTAAAAATACATAACGGCTGTCCAAGGATAAATAAAGGGTTTTCCATGGTGCTGCACAGGGTTGAGAAATACCACCCAAAGGGCAACTCCTTTACCAAAACATTGGAGTTCACCTAAGGGCCTAAGTTCTAATGAGATTGCCTTATTATGGCTGAAGGCTGTCCCAACTCATTAGCTTAAGTCATTAGTGTATGAGCAAACTTTTTTTTTTATTTTGTAAGATTAAACTAAAAGTACTTTATATATGAAATCCTAAATGAATTGGCCTTACTATTGATTGGCCAAATCAAGTCCTTGTGGCCCAAATTGTGGCCCATGATTGGGCCCACCAAAAAGGCCAATCTGTATGCAAATAAAGAAGCTTGATGCTCCCATGATGGTGCCGTTTGAGTTTGAAGGCTATCTAGCAACTTGTTCAGCAGTACATGTAGAATTATTATTTTTTTTACTTTGTAAGATTACACTGTATGTGTTACTCTTATGTGCACTTAATCTCATTGCTGTCGGAACAAAACCTGGCATCTCCATTTTTGTCATTTTCAGATTATGTTAAAAACTGAAAAATGTTTATAACCCTTTACATTGCAAATTTCATGATGAATGGACCAACAGAAACGGGCCAAAAAGACTTAAAAAAGGTCTGGTTACACTGACTCACATTAAAAATAAAGGTTTTTCCCTTCTCCTGTAAAATGATCATTTTGGAGATTTTGTTCTGACAAGAGTAATATATAAAATCCTAAAAAAGTGGCCCAATTTGTAGGTGGGCCCTATCAAAATCCTTGTGGCCTAAAGTGGAGCCCATGGACCAGCTTTAGGCTGCAGGGATTTTTGATTGGGCCCACCAAAAAGTAACATCATTACTAAAAAGACTTCATATTTGAAATCTTAAAAGAACTAGGGACACATTCAGCTTGGCTGAATCAAAGTCCTTGCAGCCTAAATTTGGTCTGCAGGCCCCTCTTTGAGCAGCCCTGACCTATTGAACAGTTCACTAGGTGAACCAAGATTGTTTTTTTCTTTATGGCATTGCTTTTTCAGAGTGTAGTAAAAGACAATATCCTGACAAATGGAAGAACCTACACTTTCCCAGCCCCAAAAGTGTATATTTGTTTCTTTTCTTGGTTAATTTGCTCCACTGAAGAGTTTCCAGCTTGGCTACTACTGAAAGGTCACACCTTATTTGAATCGTCTCTGCTAGCGTTTGGTGTTGACGAAAAAACAAATTCTTGCCAGTGTAAAAGGTTAGGAGGATAATCATTCATTCAAGACTACCAGAGAGGAAAAGAGGACGAAAGAAAGGCAGAAAAAAAGCGCTAGATAAACATTTTTCCGGATGCAATTTTGCGAGCAGGGGTAGATTTCCCAGTAGAAATCAGCCGCTTGGAGGAAATCATTTAGCCTCACTAAGTGCCAAATTGTATCCTTATTTTCCTGCTCTGGCCCTGCTTTCCAAACTGGTGGTAAGCGCCCTGCAATCTTTCACCCGATGACTGTGTAAACACGTCTTTAAGAGGGGAGACATAATCCTTGTGTGGCCTTTCTCTCTCTCTCTCTCACTCTCTCTGTCTCTCTCTTTCTCTCTCTCTTTTTCTCTCTCTCTGTCTCTCTCTCTCTCTTTCTCTCTCTCTGTCTCTCTCTCTGTCTCTCTCTTTCTCTTCCTCTGGAACATATGAACAATGTTTCAGAAATCTTTCGAGAGAATCCAGAGCAGTGGGTGGGAACTCATGGAGTGATCTTCGGCTAAAATAGATGTTCTAACTACACTGAATAATCATTTAGTCATCGCTACAGGACAGCAAGATGCACGTGGCCTTAATCCGATAAAGCAGGCCAATTTACAGGCGTTCTTACAAAGTTGAAAGCCAGAATTTCTGTTCAGTGAAAATGTTTTTCAATATACACTTTTAATACTCATAAGTCCTTGAAAACCACTTCTTATATTTGTTATAGTATGAATGAATTTCTCCCTCATTGTTCACTGAAACAAGGAGATATTGAGTTAGAGCAGATATTTCATTATGGTTTGAATTTGATGAAACGTTACTGTTGAGTAGATTTTTTGACAGATAAAAAGCATAATTTCCTAATTTTTGCTTCACTATGTCAACACGCTATGTTAACACAGGACATTGCATGTAAGTGTAACTCTTTACATAACTATGCAGTGAATTATATAATTGCATTTTAATAATGATAAAAATCGAATACGTAGTAAAACGACAGAAACTCCCGACTTGTAAGGGTTAATGTGTTACTCAAGCACAGTTTCATTCAGTTGGCATTTGGACCAAAACCAAACGCTCCATGCTAAAGCCATTAGCTTAATACATGGCAGAACGTCCTTCTATAACCTTTATAAATGGCTTTTTATTACATGCTGCCATAGTGAGTGCAAATGAAAAAGCTTCCGTTTTAGACCTTACATTTTCATGGGCAAATCTTTCTCAGTGGCTGCCTTTACTGGTACAAGTTTTCACAACTGGAGTGAATTCGTATTTTAGTACAACTGCAACAAGACTAAAGGACAGTGAGGGCTGTTTGGCCTCCAGTGGTCAACAACCCGCTTTGTGCATTGGTCCTGTTGAGCACTTCATTGCTAGATTCATGGAAATCTGACCAACAAATTAGTAGATGTCTCAACGTAAATAAAGCTGTCCAAATTTATGAGATTTCTTGCCTCATCTTGATACCTACCTTTCCCTGGGAAATGAAGGGAAAAAATAGAATAACAGCCATTCTTGGTGGGTAAAATATCCAGTTAGCCTATAACATACTAAGATTACTGCCTCCTGAACAAAGGAATTGCTCAATGAAGTTCCTTCAAAAAATAGCCATAATGTTAGCTTTTTTGACTTCTTTGCCACTGTTCTATCCGCTGTCCCAGAACTCTCCAAACCTAAACCACATTTCTGCTCAGATCAAACCCAGCATATGACCAACACCATCAGTCCTGACTGCTGAATGCAGAAACTGAAAAGCGATATAACTACATGTTAGAGCAAAATGGGGCTAAAACAGGCAAAGTCTTTACATGTATGGTACACCCTTTATCTGAAACACATGTACTGCCCCTTTCCCCTCTCAAAGTCTTCACACAAACTCTCCCTAACTGTCACTTCCTTTCGTAAACATTACAGAACATAGAAACCTCAGCCAGACGAGTCACTGAAAGCACAGACAACTGTTTTAGGTTTCTTTAGTAAAGCCCTCAGAGCACGAAAACACGTTAAGGCCTTCGTTTCCCTCATCGTTAACATTAAGTCTTTCAGTGCGGCCGTGTGCGTGCATCCTCCCGCTTTATTATAAACACATTTCTCTGCCATATTCGGTTTTGAAGGATACACACTTGGGGTCTGCTGTTGCTGGCTGTAGTCCAGCATGTTTGGCCTGAGGTGAAACGTGGACTTTTATTTCAGGAGGAACCAAAATGATGTTGTACAGAAGATAAAACAGTGACTTAAAGGGGAATTTGACAGATTTTTCAAAAACAATTCTGCTTTTTTACATATTAAAACTTATTATTCTGTAACTATATAGACTTTACTGCAAACTAGCTGAGCAATTCTTAGGTTATAAAAGTGTGTAATAAAATGTTGGGCCTTGGCGATTTGAGAGGTTAAATGTTTAAGACGTAAGCAAAGTCATTTTGAGTGCTTTGATGTAAAACTTGAATCCGAACTGGTCATAATCATTTTCCACTAACCCTCTTAGGCAGGCAGTGTCATATGTGACATCAATGGATGTCATACATAAAAGAAAAAACAAACGTTTCTGGAACGCTGCATGCTAGAGACTTTTATTTTGCCCAGAACAGTAGCATTGTTCTCTCAACAAGTCAGGAACACAGCTTCTGATTGGTCGACAGACTCAATCAGAGGTGTCAGCGTGTGGCTAACAGCCATGCTAACAGCAATCACTTTTTTCAACACGTACAAATGGATAAATAATCACAGAAGACATTCAGGCGCACATTGTCAGAATGCATCCTAACCCAACAAGCCAACATACATGACACTCCGCGAGGTGAACGCCCACACCTCTGTGTCCCCTCCCCTTCCCTCAGTGTCCTATTGTCACCTGTCTGAGACTTCTCATAGGTAGGAGGGTGAGGGTCAAGCGGCTGTAAAGATGAATACACAAAGGCTCGCTCTGTCCATCTTAGGAGCAGGTGAGCACATATCATCTTCCCTCAGTGCCTGGCCCATCTGCTCAAATAAACCCTAGAAGGAAACGACCTGAAACTTTGCCTTGTTGAGGCAAGGCGGGGAGACACCAAATTAGACCTGTCAGTCAAAACTGTACATTACAAATTTGTAATTGTAAGTTTTTTTCTCCTAATTTAGTCATATTCAATTCACCCACTGATTAGGACACCCCCAATCACACAATACCACTAGTGCCAAGAGCGCGAAGGCAAACAAGCTTCCTTTTAGTTTTGTGAAACCAGCCACTGCAACTTTTCAAACTGCTGCTAACATCATATCACTGGATAGCTTCAACACACTTGGAGGAGAATGCTAACTGCCAGATTTGCTATGTCAGCTAAGAGATGCCTGTGCTGGCTAGCATCACAGGAGATGATAGGGGGTTACAGAGGACTGTCCCAACCACCCAGAGAGAGGGAGGCCAGTTGTGCTCTCCTGGACTCCCAGCTAAATGTAAGAAGTTTAACCCAATTTTTCCTCCAAATGCTAATGCCCACCCGAGCTAGGTCCCCCTCTACCAAGCTGGGAGGATGAGGGCTAGCATGGGCTTCCTCTAACTGACCTTTTCAAGCAATCATTAAAGCAAAGTCACTGGACAGCTCAACATATTTGGAGGAGAATGCCAATTGCCAATTATTTAAGCTAGCAGATGCCCTCAGTGACTAGCATTGTAAATGATGATAGAGAGGGTGGTCCACCACTCCCACCTAGAAGGCCAAAAATGCTCTGTGGAACTCCTGGGAATGAATGACTGAGGCCTGATATCAAATCTCCAGTATGACAGTTGTGCCACTCACGAGCTCCACAGATTTGTAATTTTATTTTCCCTCGAGGAAATTATCCGTTTCAAGTGATAGCTTGGTCACATCATTTTCCTCTTACCCCAAATCGAGCTGATAAGCCAACAAATTGGGAGCTAGGCTTTGCACTGAAGCTAAGGTAGTCAATAGAAGCTAATAATTAGTTAGCATTGTGCTAACTCCACTCCAGAATCATCACATAATTACTTTAAACCACATTGAGTTGTTCAGTAATCTTAAATAGACTTTCTATATTCTGATAATAGTCATATACAAATGTTTAAACACCCCATCGAATGATGCGTTGCTGATTTGAAGTAAATAAAATGGGATAATATAAATTTAAATAAGCCATTTTTCTGCCGATGTAATTTTATTGTATGACATACTGTTATCTACAAAAATGGACAATGGTAAAAAAATATAGACACTACTGTTTTTATCTATGCTTCTAACTAAGCAAGTGCCTTTCTTCCATCCATCTATCCATCCATCCATCCATCAATGCCATTAATTCGGTTTTGGAGTCTCAGTGTAATTGTTTTTCATGTGTTTAGGGGTCCAAGTACCAAAGGCTGTGTTTTTAATGTTTCCATGCATGCCTTTTACTTCCATGAGAGAACATTGTAACTTAATGTGGAACAGTGAAATGGGCTTGAATGGCGTGAAGTTATTCCACACTCCTTTAAAGAGGGAACGTGCCTGTAAAAACCTTGTTACATGCACATTATAGCTGCTCCATAAAAAATCACTCAATTATAGGGTGAGAGAGATGGAGGGGTAGTGGAGAGGACAGATGCTCTGTCAAACTCAGAAAGAGTCCACATGTTAGAGAGCAGCATGTCCAGTCAAACTAGCCTTGCACAGCTGTTCTACACACATACACCGGCCTGGTACTCCAGTATTACTATAAACACCATAATAAAAAAGACGCACCTCAGATTTTACATGAAAACTAATATTTTATAGCCGTCCACCCATGGTGTATAGACTTTAACGTGATTCCTTTTACATTTAAGAAGTTATTTTATTAAGATTTTAATTTGATGAAAAGTTTGTGTTGCTTACAGCAGTGGCACACCATGACTATAAGAGCAAGGCCTTGTTTGGCCCAAAAAACACCTCTAAGACAATATTAATTTCTCCTAGCATCTGTAGGTAGTATTGTAGCACTAAGCTAAAAGCAATTTGCATAAACACTTCTTGTCTGTTCTATGTTAAACACAGACACTTAAAGCTTGTGAAAGACAAATTCCATATTTAGTTTGAAGCTTGTAATGGATGTTTAAATGTATTTGTATGTATAAGGTTTACAGTGATTACTTCAGTGAAGAGCCATGACTGGCTGAAACTTGGTTAGGCTACTTCACAGTCAGGTTTTCACAGTCAGTGATATATATCTGAGCATCCAGAAGTCCTAGAGTGACATTCCTTCTCATAAACTCGTCACCAGCCATTGTAAATCAAATCATGATTGGTTGATTCCACGGTCACATCCTAATTACATTAGTGGCTAATCTGATATGTTAGGCCTTCAGTTCAGATCCTGGAGGCCTAACCAATGGAAGAGCTTGCTTTGTTGCATTTTCCTAGATATGACACAGAAGATTTCATTGAACATTTCAGGAATTTTCCCTTTGCTTCCAACTAAAACTTCAAACTTAACAATTATAAAAGAGTTAGTACAATAAGTTTAAATACAACAAGTACAATGATTATACAATGATGATATATATTTATGCACACACACACACACACACACACACACACACACTTATGCAAGCCCATCTCCACACATATGGCCCTCCTCATGACCTAATCCCATCTCCCTCCAAAACGTCAATAATCACCCTCCACCACACTATGGCTCCCCCAGACACGTCCCAACACTGAAGCTTCTTCACATTCCTCCACCTAAAACCCCGCCCCATCCCTCTCTAGTGCTCTCTCGGACCCTTTCCAGGCCCATTTTCATGCGTGCCGCGCTCTCATGAATCACTCCATATGCTGAAGCCATTTGCCGCATTGCTCCCAGAAGTCCAGTGAAAGCTGAAAGAGCGGAGTGAGGCGATAAATCTGGCCGGCTGGGCTGCAAGACATGCCGATCGAGGCCCCGGCAGCAGTCTGAAGGGCCAGGGGCCCACAGGAGATAGCAAAGCCAGCCCTGCTCTTCCTCTCTGGCCCATAATCTCTCTGAGATGGAGATTCACATGGGGATCAAAACTGACACGCAAGCCCAGCTTGTGAATCGCACCTTCTCATTTCACGAGAGGCCCTGAAGTTAAAGTAGGAAAAAGAGAGATAGTAAGATGAAGATGAAGTAGGACGAAATGGAAAAACAGAGATGGTGAGATTCAATTACAGTTCTTTAGAAAGTGCATCATAAAATCTCAAATTTGATTGCAATACATTTATACTTTATCAGTCTTTGGAACATGATATATCTTCAAATCTCACGTTTGTCCAAAATTCAGTTTGATTACAATACTCTATGACAAAATCTAATGCATCATAGAATTGGGTTCATTATGATTTTTGGAAATTATTTAATGCCTCATCTTCTATCCAGTTAGCATTATTAGCAAAATGATTCAGTTCATATTTACATCTGAAATTTGATTAGATTGTATTTTTTAGAAAATGATTCATAGCATCATGAAATCTGAGATTTGACCATTGAATTGAACAGGCTCCGATTCAAATGTGATTCTTTCAGAAATGATTCAATGTATGACAAAATCTGAAATTTTACCCCAATTCAATTTGATTAGAATTCTTTAGAACCTGGCTGAAATTTGCCTGAAATTCAGTTTGATTACAATCACTGAGGAAAGAATTCAATGCTTGATGTCATCTCAAGTTCTCCATAATTCAATTCTATTATGATTCTTTTTGGAAAAAATATATCATCGTGAAATGTGATTATTTTACTATGATTCAATTTAATTATGATTCTTTAGGAAATGAGTTAGTGAATCATGATATCTCAAATATGAATGTAATTAAGTTCAGAGTTGATTATTTTGGTATGAGTAGGAGTTTTATTTTTACAGTTATTCTTAACACACAAATAGAAGTACTGTTTACGCAGTAGTCAGATACAGACAATAAAAACAATATTTATAATGTATTTAATGTTTACATATAAAAATAGCTTGAGAATTTGACTTTGGACCAAAAAAAAATTTGAGCACAATTTATCACCATTATTATCATCATTTATTACAACCCCAATTCCAGTGAAGTTGGGACGTTGTGTAAAACATAAATAAAAACAGAATATGATGCTTTGCAAATCCTTTTCAACCTATATTCAATTGAATACACTACAAATACGAGATATTTAATGTTCAAATTAATAAACTTTATAGTTTTTTGCAAATGTTCACTCATTTTAAATTTGATGCCTGCAACACGTTCCAAAGAAGCTGGGACAGGGGCAACAAAAGACTGGGAAAGTTGAGGAATACTCATAAAACACCTGTTTGGAACATTCCACAGGTGAACAGGTTATTTGGAAACAGGTGAGTGTCATCACTGGGTATAAAGGGAGCATCCCTGAAAGGCTCAGTTGTTCACAAGCAAGGATTGGGCGAGGTTCACCACTTTGTGAACACCTGCGACCAACAGTTTAAGAATGTTTCTTAACATGCAATTGCAAGGAATTTAGGGATTTCATCATCTACAGTCCATAATATCATTAAAAGATTCAGAGAATCTGGAGAAATCTCTGCAAGTAAGCAGCAAGGCAGAGAACCAACATTGAATGCCCGTGACCTTCGATCCCTCAGGCGGCACTTTAAAAACCCACATCATTCTGTAATGGATATTCCCACATGGGCTCAGGAACACTTCAGAAAACCCTTGTCAGTGAACACAGTTCGTCGCTCCAAGTTAAAACTCTGCCATGCAAAGTGAAAGCCAGATATCAACAACACCCAGAAACGCCGCCGGCTTCTCTGGGCCCGATCTCATCTGAGATGGACTGACACACAGTGGAAAAGTGTCCTGTGGTCTGACGAGTCCACATTTCAAATTGTTTTTGGAAATCATGGACGTCGCGTCTTCTGGGCCAAAGACAAAAAGGACTGTCCGGATTGTTATCAACGCAAAGTTCAAAAGCCAGCATCTCTGATGGTGTGGGAGGGGGTGTTAGTGCCCATGGCGTGGGTAACTTGCACATCTGTGAAGGCACCATTAATGCTGAAAGGTACATACAGGTTTTGGAGCAACATCTGCTGCCATCCAAGCAACGTCTTTTTCAGGGACGTCCTGCTTATTTCAGCAAGACAATGCCAAGCCACATTCTGTGTTACAACAGCGTGGCTTCGTAGTAAAAGAGTGCGGGTACTAGACTGACCTGCCTGCAGTCCAGACCCGTCTCCCGTTGAAAATGCGTGGCGCATTATGAAGCGCAAAATATGACAACGGAGACCCCGGACTGTTGAACAACTGAAGTTGTACTTCAAGCAAGAATGGGAAAGAATTCCACCTGCAAAGCCTCAACAATTGGTGTCCTCAGTTCCCAAACACTTATTGAGTGTTGTTAAAAGGAAAGGTGATGTAACACAGTGGTAAACATGCCCCTGTCCCAACTTCTTTGGAACGTGTTGCAGACATCAAATTCAAAATGAGTGAATATTTGCAAAAAACAATAAAGTTTATCAATTTGAACATTAAATATCTTGTCTTTGTAGTGTATTCAATTGTATAAAGGATGGAAAGGATTTGCAAATCATCGTATTCCTTTTTTATTTGTGTTTTACACAATGTCCCAACTTCATTGGAATTGGGGTTGTACTATTGATTTCAAAATGTATACAGTTGAATGACCAGCTTCAGACTGTTGCATTTTCAGACCCATAGACAGAGTATCCAGGAGGGTTTAGGAGGAAGGGTGGTCATAAGAGCGCCTCTAGGGGCCAAAGGTCACAGCATTAGGCTGCTATCAGTGTTGATAAAGCTCCTTGCTGTGAAGGCAGGAGTGAATGTGAGCTCTATGTAGAACAACAAGCCACCTTTATTCACCAAGCCTGCTAATAACTGCCCTGAGGTTCAGTCTCAGAACAGATCCGCTGCTGGAGGATGCTGCCAAGCTCTAGTGGCCTCAAACGGGGGCAGTAGGTTTGGGATGCCTCCGGGTGCTGCTACTCGACACAGGTCCATGTATACACATAGACACACACAATGCTGTTTTTGTGCTGACACCTTCCTATGTAATACACATCACCCATCAAACGTTTGGAGATGGCTGTATGTTCAAAATGTTTTTAATATAAATATTAGAAATGGTTTTGTTCTTTGCAATAAATTAAAATACTGAAGAGAAAGCTGTTTAGATCTTGAAAATTTGATAATAGGCCTACCTTGATAAAAACTACTTAATTCTGCACATTTGATTGCCTTGTTGCAATGTTAGCACTCATGAGACACTTTGCTTAGTATGAAGCTGAATATGACCCAAAACAATATGTTTTTATTGATCTCATCCTTCAAAGTAGCTCACTTTGCTTGCAAATCGCACAACGTTGTATACAATGTATATTGAAATATTATTCCCTAAACAATTCCCTAAAATGTATTATGTTTCATTGAGGTTTTATTCAACATTTCAAGAACTCTGTGAGCATAAAATGAATAAAGTAATACTTGATATCGTGTAGTTAATTCTTTACAGACATTTCATGAGGAATTCGGGATGTTAATGGTATTGTAACATAGTTCTTATGATTTTAAAGCTTAATCATTTTAGAGTCTCAATTTATAGTTATTTAGCTGTGAAGTTGCACAAGAAAATCGTTTTACTGACCTGTGATTTGAAACGTTTGAACAGTATTGTATAAATCAATTAGTAAGTCAAAAAGTAGCTGTGACTTTGGGTCAGTAATTATTGTGGGATGATTTACGAATGGGTTCCATCGAGCCCATCATAACTAATCCAGAAAACCCAAAGTTACAGAAAGTTCACTAGCATATTCAGTCTAGAGCTAGCATATCCATCATGCTAGCAAGTGGTTACTCTATTATTGAACCGAGAAGTTTGTTCATTTTATGATTTTTGAATATGATGCATATCTGTTTTGTCAAATATGAAAAAGTGAGTTATTAAATTTCACTTCTATGCACAGTTTAATCTCTACACTCCTACAAAAGATTGTTCTTCAAGGGTTCTTAGTAAAGGAAATGGTTCTATATAGAACAGTGAGGGATTGCATGGTGAAATGGTTCTTTGTGTTGATGGAGAATGTGATAATATATATATATTTTTTGGTGCTATATAAAGTTATATGCAACACATACAACACAAATTTCTGTATTTCTTATATTTTATATGTGAAGAACCTCATGAAATAGGCTTGTAACTCATTAACTCATGTTTAGCAAGCTGAATAGTCTCCACTAGAGGGAGCTATTAATACTTTGGGTGCGTAACAAAAGCATTGCTTTGCATCAAGGACACTGTTTGACACTGTTTATTCTTTAAAGTGCAAAAAAAGTGATCATGAGCATATTGTCATTGTTCTGAAGGCCTAACATTCATTGTAGAAGATATAAAGAAGTACAAGGCACTAATAAATGGAAAAAAATTAAATCCAACCTACCTTCTTTACTTCTATACTTTTTTTGCCTCAGGCCACCACACATATTTTACTTTAGCCCTTCAAGACAAAATGTTTTGCTCTAGAAAATACTGTCTAGACACGTATAGAGTACTGTTGATGTTCACAAAGGAATAACACCAAACGCCTCCATTATACATTGTCAAAAACCAAAGGAAACATTTGCTATATGAGGTCTATCACATTACAAGAATGCAAGCTCAGCAGCTCCAGAACCCAGGCAGAGTCACAGAGGAAAAAAAGTCAATAACTCTGTCTGAGAGTTCCATTGATCTGCTGAAAGTGAGATACTGTATGGAACTCACTCCTGATCAGACACTGGGGTATTATAACTACACCCACTGCACGGCAGAAACCCCACCGACAGCTTCATCCTGACCTAATCATATTACGTTCGTGATATAAAGGAGGCGTGGTAGCTGTGGAGAATAGGCCAGTGTGTTATTTTGGTGCTCTGTATCTGTATTCTGAGATAATGTCAGACCCCTATAGCTCAGAGAGCAAATCAAATCACAGCCAGACAATGTGACTTTGACCTGAGACAATGAAATCACAGCACATCTGCTATCAGCACAGCCAATGAGCTAACTGCACTCACAAACAGCTACAGAGAGAGAGAGAGAACAGAGGAGATGGCACAGAAAAAAAGAAAGAAAGAAAGAAAGAAAGAAAGAAAGAAAGAAAGAAAGAAAGAAAGAAAGAAAGAAAGAAAGAAAGAAAAGGGAAAAACTGAAAAGTGGGAAAGAAAGAGAAAAAGAAAAGGTGTTACTTAAAGGATGCAAGAAAGAAAGGGGGAAAAGTAAGGAAGAGAAAATAAAAAGAAAAGAGAAATGGAAGAAAGAAAAAGAAGAAGGAGAGAAAAAGGGAAAGAAGAAAAACAGACTAGAAAGAAAGGAAAATAAGGGAAGAGAAAAAAAAGAAAAGAGAAGGGGAAATAAGAAAGTACAGAAGACGGAGAAAAAAGAAGAAAAATAGCGACTAAAAGTAAAGAAGTAAAGAAAGAAAGAAAAAAAGAAAGAAAGAAAACAAAAAGTTTATAAAGCAAATACTGTGTTTGTGTGTGTGTGTGTGTGTGTGTGTGTGTGTGTGTGTGTGTGTGTGTGTGTGTGTGTGTGAGAGAGAGAGACAGCGAGAGAGAGAGAGAGAGAGAGAAGGAGGGGGCGATGTGATGGGAGATGAGGGAAAGAGAGAGAGACCAATGGGAGGAGGAAAAGTTGTGAAGTCATAGAGTGAATGGGGGAAGATACTGTGTTTGTGTGGGCTGAAGGTAAGACAGTGTGATGGGATGTGATAAGTGGAGGCGCCGTGCTGCTGGGAGCTCTGACTGATGAGCAGTCACACTCTTACAGATAAGATAGACAGACACACACACACACACACACACACAGACACACACACACATACTCACATACACACACACACATACTCACATGGGCACATTATATAACATTTAAATAAAGAGACCTTTAGGACACAGCTGGTGCCCCGATTAACCACTGTAGAGATGCAGACAACACTTACAGAGGGTGCTATGCTAAGACTGATGTCTCAGGACATCGAAAACACACAGTATGCACACTCCTGCAGCCGCACACTCACACAGCACTAACTCCCTCGACAATCATTGTTTTGTCTCCATATCTAGAACTCCTACTGTATCTCAGCTAGGCAAAACCATGGAGGCTGTAATTAGTGTCACTGTGTTAGGGAACAAAGAAGTAAAAGTCTGACCTATTGTGTGGCCACAGACTGCTCTGAAGACGGCTGGAAATAAAGAGGGGATGACCGAAAGAGATAAGATTTTGTCCATTATCTTTAATCAAATCATCCTGTATGCATGATATAGTGCCAGTTAGCATGACGTTAGTACAACCCCAATTGCAATGAATTTGGGATGTTGTGTAAAACATAAATAAAAACAGAATACGATGATTTGCAAATCCTTTTTCAACCTATATTCAATCGAATACACTACAAAACAAGATATTTATGAATTTAATGTTCAAATTGATAAACTTTATTGTTTTTCGCAAATATTCACTCATTTTGAATTTGATGCCTGAAACACGTTCCAAAGAAGTTGGGACAGGGGCATGTTTACCACTGTGTTACATCACCTTTCCTTTTAGCTCAAATAAGCGTTTGGGAACTGAGGACAGTAATTGTTGAGGCTTTGTAGGTGGAATTCTTTCCCATTCTTGCTTGATGTACAACTTCAGTTACTCAACAGTCCGGGGTCTCCGTTGGCGTATTTTGCGCTTCATAATGTGCCACACGTTTTCAATGGGAGACAGGTCTGGACTGCAGGCAGGCCAGTCTAGTACCCGCACTCTTTTACTATGAAGCCACGCTGTTGTAACACGTGCAGAATGTGGCTTGGCGTTGTCTTGCTGAAATAAGCAGGACGTCCCTGAAAAAGACGTTGCTTGGATGGCAGCATATGTTGCTCCAAAACCTGTATGTACCTTTCAGCATTAATGGTGCCTTCACAGATGTGCAAGTTACCCACGCCATGGGCACTAACACACCCCCACACCATCAGAGATGCTGGCTTTTGAACTTTGCGCTGATAACAATCCGGACAGTCCTTTTCCTCTTTGACCCGGAGGACACGACGTCCATGATTTCCAAAAACAATCTGAAATGTGGACTCGTCAGACCACAGGACACTTTTCCACTTTGCGTCAGTCCATCTCAGATGAGCTCGGGCCCAGAGAAGCCGGCGGTGTTTCTGGGTGTTGGTGATATCTGGCTTTCGCTTTGCATGGCAGAGTTTTAACTTGCACTTGTAGATGGAGCGACGAACTGAGTTCACTGACAAGGGTTTTCTGAAGTGTTCCTGAGCCCATGTGGGAATATCCGTTACAGAATGATGTCGGTTTTTAATGCAGTGCCGTCTGAGGGATCGAAGGTCACGGGCATTCAATGTTGGTTTTCTGCCTTGCCGCTTACTCACAGAGATTTCTCCAGATTCTCTGAATCTTTTGATGATATTACGGACTGTAGATGATAAAATCCCTAAATTCCTTGCAATTGCATGTTGAGAAACATTGTTCTTAAACTGTTGGTAGCAGTTGTTCACAAAGTGGTGAACCTCGCCCAGTCCTTGCTTGTGAACAACTGAGCCTTTCAGGGATGCTCCTTTTATACCCAATGATGACACTCACCTGTTTCCAATTAACCTGTTCAACTGTGGAAAACAGTTGATTTTTGAGCATTCCTCAACTTTCCCAGTCTTTTGTCGTCCCCTGTCCCAACTTCTTTGGAATGTGTTGCAGGCATCAAATTCAAAATGAGTGAATATTTGCAAAAAACAATAAAGTTTATCCATTTGAACATTAAATATCGTCTTTGTAGTGTATTCAATTGAATATAAGTTGAAAAGGATTTGCAAATCATTGTATTCTGTTTGTATTTATGTTTTACACAACGTCCCAACTTCACTGGAATTGGGGTTGTAAGGGTTGAGTTTAAAATACGCCACCTTGTGCCGAGATGTAATTGTGTTACCCACCCTTATTCAGAAAAGAAAGAAAGGAATTTGATCAGTTAGAACTGTATATGGTTTTGGGTTTATGATGAATTATTCCAGAATGAGTCCATATGCGGATAGAAATGTGGATATACATAACAACCACTTTATTGGAAACACCTTCTTTGTGGCTACACCTTGCTGGTATACAGTTTGAGAGTGTAGCCCATCTGTTAATGCACAGTTTGTGTTAGTGATCTTCTAGCTTTCACCAGCAGTCAATTTCTGACCACTTAGCTTTTCTTGACTGGATACTTTTTCTTGGTGGACCAAGGGCTGATTCTAGATAAAAGCAGAATAAACAGACTCTGAACCACAAGCCCTGCTCCCCTTTCAACCATTATATATAGACACAGCCGTGTGGTGGAGAGTGTCTTGGCTCGCAGGTCAGTTAAACTCAGCTTCCGCTGTGAAGAGTGTCCTGTCTTACAGGCAAGTCAAACTCATACTCCACAATGAAAAGTCTTTTGGCTTGTGGCCCAGTCAAATTCTGCTTCCTCAATGAAGAGTGAATAGTCTCTCAGCTCAAAGCCCAGTCAAACTCTACTTACACACACAGCACACAGACCAGTCACAGGCAACTCTGCTTATATTGTTAAGAGTGTCCTGGCTTGAAACCCAGTCAAGTCGGCTTCTGTTGTGAAGAGTGTTCTGGCTCATGGCCTAGTCAAATGTCCCAGCATGCACTCAAGTATAACTTGGCTTCTGTTGTGAAGACTGTCTTGGTTTATGGACCAGTCTGACACTTCTTCTGTGGGGTAGAGTGTTCCAGCGTGTGGCCCATTTAAACTCTGCTTCTATGGTAGTAACAGTCTCACAGTTCATGGCCCAGTCAAATGTCACTTCTGTTGCGGAGTGTCCCAACTTGCAACCCAGGCAAACTGCTTTTATTGTGAAGTGTGTCCTAGCTCATGGTCCAGTCTAACTCTGCTTCTGTGGTGAGCAGTGTTCCACTGTGTATTGTAGTTTACTTTTTTGTTGAATGCACTGTTTATTGTAGTTTACTGGTATTGTATTGTATTGTATTGTACAGCACGGAGTTCTGTGTTCAGCCCTGTTCCTTTTTCTCTCGGTATCAACAGTGACTTTTGTTTCTAGCAGTATCTGAGCTCAGGACTGTCTTTCTCTCTAACCTATTGGTAACTAGCAAAGATACTTTCTCTAGATAGACAAAGCACTTCTTGTAAGTCACTCTGGATAAGAGCGTCTGCTAAATGCTGTAAATGTAACTGTAAATGTTCCAGCTTGTGGCCTGATCAAATTCTGCTTCCATGGTAAGACGGGACCTACAGGGACCTACAGGGACATTGAGAGGAAGTGAAATGTAGGTGATTCTAGTGGACTTTTAGTGTATGCTTTTAATTTTTATTAAAGGGCTTTTTATAATTTATTATTTTATTGTGGCAAATTCAAGCCTTGTGTGGTACTTAAGCTCATTTGCACATCTCATTAAACCTTGGGGAAACCCTGTTTTGATGCAAAACTCTATCTTGGTGAAGTTTGCATTTACCTTATGTTCTGCAATGTTGTATGTATATTATTGCGTCTAGTTACTGAATTTTGGCAGGTTTGATTTCATTACTGTTTACGGGACAACCAGATAGCTCCATAGCTAACCACAAGCATTGCACTCTAAGCTTTAGAGTGTTTACTGGTTCATCATGCTGCCTGATCCCAATTTAAATGAAATAAGTTGTTAAGGCTATTAAAGGTAACTAGACTAATTTAGTGGCTGCTTTCTAGCTAATGCTAAAGCTTTCGGCTTGAGGCTGTTAATGGCACTGTACTATGTTGATCATTGTAAATATATGCATTTTTGACCAGATTGCACAAGAATGGCTAAAAACAATACATATAAAAATACATATATAGATTTTTTTCAGTTTTCTTTTTTTTTTTAAGCTACTCTTTACATTGTCTGCAAATTCTGATGAATGGACCAGTAGTAATGTTTCAAGTTAGCTTGGAATTCTCTAAAGTTGAGATTTTAGAGGTACTTGTGTTTCTTTGGACAGCAATGATATGCTTGTCATATGGCCAGTGGCCCGCATGGTGCTGTAGGTTATTGAGACAAATGCTGTACTGTGAGATATAGTTAGCACTGACCCCTTGCCATGAGGCTAGCCATCTCCAGGGGCAGTCCAGTCTGCGCATCCTCATTGGACCAATCCTCATTGTCTTTGTCCCATTGAACTAATGGATATTCCTCGTGAAATGGAAGGCCTCTTGCCCTCTTCTTACACAAAGCCCTGAAGTAAGTCTTAAAAGTCACACGCTTTAAATGGGTCACAGCTCCTGTCGCGCCAGGCCACATGAACGGCCTCAGTAGTTGCTGTAGCTATAATGGGGGATTGGAGCGGCGAGGGTCTAAAAGGAGGAACACACTAGGCCGGGGGCATTTGCACTAACACCGTCATTTTTTTGCATTTTTTTATTTTTTTATTTTTCTGGGAAACGCTAGCTGTGAGCATTATCGCAGCAGCCTCTCCCTAGAGTTGTGAGCATTACAGTCAAAGAGAAATATAAAAAAAAAATAAATAAATAACAAAAAACCCTAGAATAAAATAATTATCGCTGGAGCTTTTCTCTCTCCGCACATAAGCCTTTGTAGCTGTGCGGCGATTAGGTTGGAAAAGCGGGGCAGCGGCTTACGGATTTCTGAAATTTTGTATTTGTATAATGTGTCCTCTGTGCAGATGTGCAAATTGGGCCACAGAGAGAGACACAGAGAGAATCTATTCGTTTTTTTTTTTCTTTCAGATAAAACCATCAACGTGGCACGGTCTCTGGGATAAAACAGATGTTGCCATCCAGTTGTGCTCTTTTCTCACTCAGACTGAGGACAGATATCACTCACCCATCTCCCATGTTGCACCAGGGCATCATATTGCCGAGGCTGTTATCCACGTTACATGGATATCACTGTGTGTAATTCACTTTAAGTGCATCCATCCATTCATTTATTCACTCATTTGTTCACTTTCCGTTCTCTAAATAAAACCCTGCGGTGTTGCTCATTGACATTTCTGTAAAGGAACGTTTTTAAAGTTTAAAGAACCTCCACATAACAAAGCTTCTTTTCTAGTTAAAGGCTTTCCGTAGAACTGTACATCCAAGCAAAGAACCATGAAAATGTGTCTTTTTTAGATTGTGCAGGTTATTAGAACATTCAGTAATAAAGTACAATATTTAAAACAAAAGCTTTATAGTGTCCTAATCTAATGCACTACAAAGATTCTGTGTCAAATGTGTTGCAAAATATTACATTTAGTGAAACTTACTTAGCTTCGTTATCCATTTGGGCTCATTGTTTTAAGCCTGAAATGACAAGCTCTGCCGAACTGCAGTCTCCAGCCAGTACTAGGTCTAGTACTGAAATCTGATTGGCTGTGACATCCTCAAAGCCACTGTATGATACTGTAAAAACACACTTAATATGATCTCCTTCATTTTGTTTAAACTGAAAAACAGAAACGTTGACAAACTGTGCGAATGTCATTACATGGCAACATTTAATACAGAAAGTTTTAATTTGCTTTATGAAAGGCCAGAATTTATCCGGTTTTACACTAATTATGCTTATTTCTATTAGCGCCCTTATGGGATTTGCAGTATTGTGTTAGCGTCAAGCTAGTGGTTGTTCTGTAGCAGCTGTACATGGACATTTAGAACTTGTATCACAAACATTTGAGGCTTATAACTGCTCGTAACAGATATTTAAGGCCCAGATTCCCAAAAGTATCTTAGAATTAAGGTGATCTTAATCTCATGTTAAAGCAATAGATGTATGTCTAGGGCAAACAGTTGAAGGTTCGCAATTGTATTGCACATTGTATTCCTTACTAAGGTCTACAACTACTACCACAACTCACTAGCTGGATAAGCAGGTAGCAAGGAGGTAGCAAATCTATTATATAAAGTTCTACCATCTGGACTTTGTGCAGAGTTGGTTTGAAACTGCAATGTTACCGAGGGTGTATTGTAAATGTTGCCATGGTGATAGCATCCACTGAAAATTTGTAATGTTCAGTTTCATTTATTTGGGATGGAAAGAAGTGTATCCTGCCTTCCGCCTGATGACTGCTGGGATAGGCTCCAGCACCCCCCGCGACCCTGACGGAGAAGCGGCTTAGAAAATGGATGGATGGATGGATGGAGGATGGATGGAAAGAAGGCATGAAGATGCAAGAACTCCATTATGCATGACAACATTGTAGTTTTACTGGCATTGGAAAACTTGGAAATTTATTGAGACCTGGCTTCCAAGCGGCTTCTAAGCAAAGGTCTTCCAGCATCCCCCCCCTAGCTTGGCTCGAAATGCATGGTTTATTATTGTTTAGTTAAGCAATTTTTATCTCTTGAGCTGTTTTAGAGACTCTAATTATAGTATTATATCAGTACATAATTTGATTACAAATGTAACTAATAATCACAGTCCTAAATGACATTGGAGATGTAGATTTAGCCTTTTTATGACTGTAAACCTCTTCTGCCTGACCTGAAAAGCAAACACAGCAGACTGATGCAGCATAATATAGCCAAGAAAGAAAACAGTGCAAATGGAAAGAGCCAGTAGCATTCAGCAGTCACTAAAAGTTCATTCAACTCAGTCAGGTGTGTTCGTTTTGAAGCCATAAAAGGTAAGAAAAGGAAAAGAAAAACCTAGCACAAAGGTTTGCATGAAGCAACAGCTAGGGATTCAGGGGAAGTTTTTGGAGTAAACATTCAAAACAAAAAAAAAAAAGAAAGAAAAAAGAAAAGGCAATCCAGTAATTAGGTCACAAACTATTGTACGCTGTTATAAGATTGGGATCGGACCAAATCTCTGAAAATGGTTTTAGCTCTAATGCAATAATACAAAACCCACTTAAAAGATAATCAAGTGCACAAGGCGGGGGTGGCGCTATTCATCGACTGTACGTCTTTTGTGAGTGGTTCACAAGACTTCGATCTTGGCTACTGCAGTGGTATTGCTACAGTAGTTAGGAAGTAGATCAGGCCTGTGACAAGTCTAAAGCTTTGACTTCAATGCATCATTAGAACTAAAGGGGGAAGAGATTGGAATTATACCATAGAAGATCCCACATTTATGGGAAAGAAGGAATTCCACTGATTTTTCACAATGTAAACATAATGAAATGGTGTAGATGTAAACAGAGTCATGCAGAGTGTTTTGATGTGAAAGCACCGTTCTAGAGAAATTAACCATTTGTGAAATGCTCACAATGCTGGTGATATGAGCCAGACATCTGAAGCTTTAAATTGCCTGTAAAAGCTCCTTCACAGAAAGTTATTTCATGAAATACATATGAATACTTTGCCTAATGCCAAAGAAAATTTGTTTTGGATTATCACAATTTTACCATTATGAACACTGCTTATAGTAGAAATGCTCAGAAAGCATGTAGCTCATTGGCCATGTTGGATAGCAAATAAAACAGCTATATTTGTGTTGGAGACAGTGTGACCCCCTGCTTCACATCACCTCCACTGTAAAGAAATCAAAGTTAAGTGTCTCAACAAATGTACAATTTCACATCAAACCACTCTGAATGACAGTGATACATTCCAACAATTGCAGCAATATTCCCATTTAAGAGCCTTACAGAGCACAGCTCTTTTATACAGCATTGTCATGTGATGTTTAAAGAACCTCTACATAATGAAAGGTTCCAGGTTTTTCCTAGAACGTTTTTCCTGTAACCACAAATCTAGAGAACCAAGAGCCATTTATTTTTAAGCATGCATAGAAAAGGGCAAAATGTTGAGAAATTGAAACCTCACTCATTACTTTTGTCTGGCTCCCTCACTCCCAGCCCCTTCTGAAAGCTTCTAATGGCTCTGGTCTAATGTCACAGAGATATGTTTTACTTTTAAACACATACGTCCATATTACTCTCAACTCGACCCACTCCAGTACCTGACTTAATCACCATCCTGGGCAAAAACCACTTTGATTTCTCATGTGAGAGGCAGTTCTGTCTTCAAAACTCATCTACTACCCTACCTCCAACCCTACCATTAACCACCTTAATAACAGCTTCTCACTAGAGCACAACTGAAGCCTGGTGATGGTTGCAAGGATCAGATTTCTCTGTTTTCCACAATGAGGCCTCAGTTGATGGCTACGGCTTCTGCTACGATGTCAACTTCTACCTGCAGATAATTAAGAGTTCTTATAGCCAGAGGTCCGAGAACTTCAGCATTTGCTGTGAGAAGACTAATATCCATTGGTTCCTCCTCAAAAATCCATTTGACAAAATTTGAGGACATACAGTACTGTGCAAAAGTCAAAGACATCCCTTCTTTTGTTTAGTTTACAGCAAAATTGACCATTAAGTACTAATTATTAATTTTTCAGGAAATGTTTCTGAGGTGATTGGATATAAGATAAACCACTTGCATAAGGAAGAGAAAAGTCAAAGGAGAAATACAGAGAAAATCAAACCTGCCACCATCAGATAAACAGTATATAAAGCTTTCATCTTCGAGAGATAGGAGAACGACATGGGTCTGAAAGGATGCGTAGCTGTCAAGAAACCATTACAGGGACATGAAAATGGCACTGCTGTGTCTGATCCACTCATACAGGACAACACACACTGGCACACCAGCAACACGTGAGTGTAACTGCAGTGCTGAGAATGATCCACCACTTAAATAGTACCTGCTCTCCATGGGGGTTCTGACCACTGAAGAACAGGGTAAAACAGTATTCAGAGAATCAGATGGACTTCAGTCTGTAACTGTAGAACTACAAAGTGTTTTATGTTTCCTTCTGGCACATGATTGAATGCAGTATTTTGTTCACACTGTCAGTTGGGCTTGTTTGGTGTGTCAGGTGGAGATTCACAAACATTCTGACAGTTGCACTTTGAAAGTGGCTAAAAAGTAGTGCACTACTTTTCAAAAAGTAGCTAAAAGGTTTTCTGGAAAAGTGGCTAAATTGTAGCTAGCTACAACTTTTGAGAAAGTAACTACAAAGCAGCTAACTACTGAATTAGATTACAAATGGAATTTGTAAATCAAAGTAGCTGATGATGCTCATCAGCTGGAACAATCCATGGAACAATGGATTGACCTACCCAGAGTCCAGACCTCATCATCACTGAATGTGTTTGAGTTTACTTGGATCATAAGAAGCAGAAAATGCAACTACCATCTAAGACTGAACTTTGGATGTGTGGAAAAATATCCCTGCACATCCCTGAAAGCAAGTCTCCTGAAAAGAATAAAAGCTGTAATGAAACCGGAGTGCGGACACACTAAATACTGAACAATTGATGTTATGTTTAGTTGCTGAGGCCTCTGTGTTATTTATTTATTTCTTATTAAGCATGTTTTGTGCTTTTTTCCTAACACAAACACCAACTTTTACTTAACAGCCATTTGAACCGGCATTGAAATGGTCTCTGACTTTTGCACTGTGCCATACTTGATCAGAACAGATCTTAAAGTTTAGAAGGAGTGGCTAATGGATCCAAAAGCAATGCTAGATACATGTTTTAGACATTACATATGGCTGTTTGTACCTACACAACATGTGTGCCTAAAGTACAATCTATAAAATAACACTGGGGGGAATAAGTGGTCTCCTCACACTCTAATTGGTTTCAAATGATGCCAGAGTCGAATGTTTACCCGCTTGCGCTTGTTAGCATGTTTACTCGGCATGCGCAGCTGCCTCCCGTCATATTAGAGGCCTCCAGAGACCTGACACATAGAGACCCATTATCACTAATTCAAGGAAATCTCTTAGCCATTACCAGCTAAAGCAACACAGTGTGGAAAATGCATCACTTGAGCCCACAGGGTAGGCTAGGCTAGGATAATTACACTTTCATGGTTAGCCTCTCCGGCGAAAACGCATGTTTGGGTTGTTCCAGACTTCTTACTCATCAGGTCTTTTCGTGAGGAGCGCAAACCTAGCACTCAGTTTTCAATTTGGGTTCTCGAACATGACTCACTGAATCATATCATGACTAAACCAGGCTAATTGGCTTCATTTGAGTGCTAGGATAATTCAATATCAGATGAGGGTAATGCGGGAAGATGTCATTATAAGTGACAGAGAGCTCATTGACTAAACTAAATTGGAGAGAACAATGTTAGGCCACACTGTTCACCTACCATATACCTCTGTAATCCATTTTTGTTCGCCTGCTGTGGAACTGTGGACCATTTTAGCTTCTTTGGCCCAAACAGTGATGAATTTGCTCCTTTATATACATCATCCACTCCGTCCTGCATGCAATGCTGTGCAAAAGCCAAAGGCCTCCCTTCTTTTATTTAATTATCTGTCAAGAAGGTCATTAAGTATAAGTTATGTGTTTTTCAGGAGATACTTCTGAAGAGATTAAATATAAGATGATCTGCTAGCAAAAACTTAAAGCTTTCGTTGAGAGTTAGGAGAACATGAATCTGTTGTTGGAAGAAAACTTTGTATGTCCATAATGGTAACTTAACAGGAGAAGGAAAAAAACGTTCTTTACTTTTAATGTAAGTCAGTGGAACCAGACATTTTTCCAGGTCATTTTGGACCATTTTTGGTCCATTCATCATGAAATTTAACCACAGCATAAAGTCCCACAGGCAACTGAAAAGAAGGAGATACAAGGTTTTCTTCCAACAACAGCGATATTCTCTGATGCTGAAAAATGTATAACTTGTAATAATGGCCATTTTTATGGAAAATTTGCACAGTAATGTACATTTAAAAGAGGTGGTGTCCATGCTTTGTAACTCTGTTCCTCATGAATCCTGGAGAAGTCCATGTTTCATGATGGGACCGCATATGGAATTGATCACTAAACGGTAGCGTGATCTAGGTCATGTTCCATTCTTCAAGAATGAGGGAGAGAGAGAAGGAAAAAAAAAAAAAACACTATTCACATTTCAGCCATGAAAGTGAATTTGAAGTTTTAAATGCACTATGACTCCAAGCTGCCCTCCAGAAGGGTAGCTACACACACTGAACACTGGGGTTATGACCTACTGGGAATTTGAAAGCTTTACACATTACAAATAGGGTCATGCAGATATAGAAACTTTGACGCTGACAGCAATATCAATTCCAGGGGCTAAAAATTCTGATACAATTGATTTTTATATCAAAAGTTAGGCTGCTATAATTAAATAGTGCTTTAATGACTGATACAATTGTCAGTGAATGGTATTCTCAACATCAGTACTAATTCTTAAACATCACATTTCCTAAACTCCTAAATGTAAATTGTAAATTATTATTGCCACTATTACCCTTTAAACCACCCACTGTAACTTGCTTTATGTTGTTATGATAGAATCCAAAATTGTGGCACTCGCATTAGAATATAGCTTTTAAATTTCTTGAAAGCATTACATTCAGAAACTTCAGCAAACAGCACTGGACAGTGCTTGTGGCAGACATATAGATAAATCAACAAGCAGCAAACTAACAAAAGCAAAAGCGGACAATTCCAATTCAAGAGTCCGCAAGTTGTATGAACAAGAACACGAGTGAGAGGCTACAATAAGAGAGGAGGCTGATTAGTATTGATGAATGAAAACCCAACGAGTGTGCGGAACCACACTATTAGCCACTATTATTAGGCAGTTGGGCTTCAAATTATGCCCTGCAGTAAGTACAGTGTGTTCAACTATGTTTTCATATTCAGTTTAACAGGAATCAATTCCTAATGCAAGTACACTTCATCCTCACTGCAATACCAATCTGAGAGGCCACAGGTCAGCACAATCCCACTCCAAAGTATATGCAGCCTACCACTGCATGATTGCTGGCAAGCATCTCAACTCTGGGCAGTAGCCCACATCAGATAGCAGTACAGGAGAAACATTGCTGTCTTTCTCACTTCATTTTTGCTCTCAAACCTGCGGCCCAGCTGTACAGCTCACCCCTGCACTTTTAATCAATGCTTTTCTCAAGGGGTCCCACAAGGGGCTTTATAAAAAACACATGGAAATGTTCATATAAAAGTATGTTGTGCTTAGAGCAGCCACTTATTTCATGTATTGTTATGAATATGTAGCGCAATAAATATTTTTACTCCTTAAGGTAAGAGTTTGCTGTATATTTGTTTGTGTATCTTGTTTTTAGACATGTGAAGAAAATGTGATTGTGTGGAAAGACGTGTAATGACATTAAAAAAACGTCATATTTGAAAAATGTGTGATCACATGATAACAATGTATGACACAATGTGATGTGAAAAAAGTGAGGGCATTACCTTATTTATTATTGTTTCGTGTGCTTATTTGTGCTCATGTGGGTTTTAGAAACTTAGCATGTGAAATACACGTGATGTTTCTGTAATGGATGAAAATACTAGCTTTTATGCATTATCACGCGAACATTTCGTGAAGAAAGAATGAAAATTGTTACATTATATTACATGTACATTAACATACTCCTCCAGTGTGGTGCAACTGTCTAAACATTGACAAAAGATTGCAAGTTCTATCACAGGCGATGCCACAGAAACAATGACCAGGCTCACTTAATCAGGTGGGAAAAATAGTCCCCTCCCTCATCACTCAGTGTGATGCTTGAGTTCCTGTTTAGTGTTGGAACAGAGGTGGCAGTTATTGTTCTCCTTCAAGCACGTCCAGTGATGCTGCATTAGTAGCAGTTTGAAAAAAGATGCAGTGGCTAGTTTCACGTGTCCTGGAGGAAGCACATGCTAGCCCTGACCCCTCCAGCTTGGTAGCATTGTGTAATGAGAGAACTAGCTGGTGGGAATTGGCCATGCGAAAAACTGGGGAAGAAAAAGGTAAAAAAAAAAAATTTTCCTATAAAGTTGCCATTTCCGAGATTCAACATTTCATTACCACAGCAACAAGATATTCTTTTGGATTAGGGCTCTATCTTTAAAAAGCAGTCATAACTCCGACAGTGTGGCAGCTGGACGGTCAGCCTATTGCCTAGTGTGGGTCCCCATGCTGATTAGCATGTCACCGTACCAAACCCGCACACTGCTTAGTGCCTTTAAACTTTCATAAAACTTCAAATTAGCCCACCGCATGCTCACCCACTCACTGTCCAGCCTCATGAATGGAAAAGCAAGAGCCCAAAGTGAGCTGCGAGTGTTTATTAGTGTTGGCCAAAAGGAGAGGGAGTGTAGCCGCTGAGCTAGAGACCGAAGAAACATTAACATCCCAGTGAGAGATTTCAGGTCAATACAGTGTCTTAATTAGTCTGAAGTCTGAATTATGCATGCAACATTGGGAATACTTGTTTAGAACAGTCAATCTGACATCTCTAGATAATGTGTCAGAAGGCTAGCACTATGGCTAGCACTAGCGTAGGCCAGCTGGAGATACTAATCAAGCACTCAGGGACAGGGACAGGATGTGGAGGGGTTCACCAAGTGCAGCACGCTGCTTCCTCTTCTCTCCTAATTTCCGAAAATTACGTTCTCATATCAAAGCGCTGCAGATATGGGCCAGATAGGAGGTCTGGAGGATCCTTGATGTGGAGGAGAACCCTCTTTAAATAATAAACTCCCTCGCTAGCCTGCTGAGGACCAGGGGGGCTGGAGAGGGGAGACAGTGTCTCAAAACCTCAACAGGACAGGGCTATAAAACTACCAGTGACTCGAGCAAGAGCTGAGGCTTCTTCAGGGAAAATGAATGAGATTGCCAGTGCTATTCATTGAGAGTCAGTTATGAGCTGTTTTAAGGAAGTTATTTTAATCCTTAAATTATTGATAGAACTCTACTTCATGATATCAAACTGCAGAAGACTAGAATATGATACTAGAATAGGTCACCATGAGTGAGAAGAAAAAAATATAGGCCTGCTCGCTGGGCCACAGAAGCACCGGCAGCAGTCTGCACTAGTTTGAGAAAGTTTTTTCTTCCAAGTTCCCTGTTATTTTTGGACTAGCACTCTTGTGAAATATGTCCAGGAATAATATATAGTTCAAATGTACTATTTTATGGAATACATAAAGCCGTAAAATCCAATTACAAATCGAGTATGCTGGAGTACTTACTGTATTACCGGATCTATTAAAAGACTAACGGCTAAAAAAAAAATGAAACGAATAAATGCAAAAATGGTCGCAGTGGTTTGGAATGGTACAGGAGGCCTGGGCTCTGTGCTGGAGCTGAGCATGACGCCACTGGTTTCTGCACCCTCACGGCTATTCAACTACACCACAGCCACCACCACCATATAAAACGGACTTTTGAAGTAGCCTTCCCTTATAAAATGCTCTATTTCTTTATTAAAAAGCTATTTTTATTTTGAAAATAAGAAAGAAGCAACTCCCCTTAGTATTAGGCTAAAATATAAATCATGAAAGAAATCAGGAAGGATACTAATTGAGACCCATCATGGGTCTTAAAAAACAATGAAAGTTCTTATTTCTAATTGGTGTAAGGGTTCTTTTAGAGAACAGCACGGGACAGTGTTTGTTTATTTGACCTCCGGCTCTGTCTATCGTCAGTTGGAGGTCACACATGACGTTGAAGCCAATATTTCTTGCCCCATCTAAATCTCAGGCCTTTTTCCGACTTGCAGACATATGGACTTAACGTGTGCATTACCGAGGAACTCAATAGGGCTGAAAGGGCTGTCTTGCTTTGCCATTCATCCCAGTCATACAGGACATAATACAGACTTTTTGCCAACTTCCAGGGAGACCACTTGGGATACATGCACCAGTGTACTTTGCATGTGGAATTACGTTGAATTTAAGGTGAACAGCACATGACAACAAACAAAATGGGACCAGCTCCATTATTGAACAGAATTTTTTACTTAAAAAAAATAGATATAATTTTAAAAACCTCTAATTTAATAATGCCCCATTCATATGCAAATGTGCATATTTTGGTGTCAGTATCAACCATAGGAACGAGTTGAGCTGCAGACATCTTTCATTTTTTTTTGTTTTTTTATCAACCTTATACATTTGATGTGAGGACATTGAAGTCTAAGACTGGCTTTTGTGTAAATTAACTTAAGTGTTTGCGTGAAGCCTTCTTAAATTACTTAAATAATACTTAAGGGTGTCAGATCATGGGTAATGAAGGACCTGACCCTGACCGGGGCCCTCCATGAAAGGGGGGCCATCCAAAAGCCTCCGAAATAAAACAATGTTATTAATATTAGAAATATAAATATGAGACCGCATTGTCCATGATCACTTTACGTTATGCTTATCTACCTGTTTCCACTATCCCCCCACCCTCAAAATAAAAAGTGGTTTGGTCCTCTGGTGTGCATTTATCTGGCAACTTCTCTGTTATTGGCTACAGACAGACATTAGTGACTACTGAGCAGTTCTGACCTGTTAAAATGAAACCAAAACCAGACATTCACCAAAGAAAGGTGCAGACAGAGACGTGGGGAAGTCAAAAAGAGTGCAAGCAAATTCTAACCCATTTCTTTCAGATAAGAGGTGGGCCAAAAGTGCCAAACTGAAAATGTGATGTTGTAATATGAGCTGGCTAGGTGGGCTAACTAGAGATTAGTCACGTTTGCAGTCATTTGTAGCAACAGCCACAAGCTAAAAAGAAGTGCAATGCAGCAAGTAAGATTTTTTTAAATAGCTAATGTAACAGTGTTCATGCGATCACCACTTAACCCACAAGCAGCCACAGTCACTGAAGGAGAGGGAGCAGCACCTCCTTCTTTTCTGATGCAACTGAAGACTTGGAACAAGGTGAGCTTAGCAAAGTAGGCAGCTAATAGGTAACACCCTGGGCCCAAAATTTGGTGCTATGCTCCTGTTAATACTGGTTTGTTTCAAACAATCCCTTTGATAAATTACTGCAAGCAACACAAGCCCTTAAGTCATGTATTAGCTAGAAACAATTAACATATCCATGTGTCACTTTAACATAACATGTTCAGAACCAATCTATAAACATCAGATGCTTATGGAATGTGCTGAAGAGCCGAGGAATGGAAAAAGAAGGATAAAATGAGGAGACATGGAGAGTGAGGGAGAGAGAGAGAGAGAGAGAGAGAGAGAGAGAGAGATAAGGCCAGAGAAAGAGAAAGATAGTGCAAATGTCATGGGGTGGATGTGCACAGTGACTCGTTTTCCTGTATTTATCCTGCACTAACAGAGATAGTGCTACAGCCGTAAACAGTTTATACTTCGCGACTGTCATCTCCCCTTCAGAAGAATAGTGGGTGAGCTTTTCCTGCGCAAGACATCACTCATAAACAATGTTCTCCATTCTCACACGAGCATTGTGTCCTCACTATTTCAACATGTATTTACAGGCCGCGATGGTCCGAGCAAATAAACAAGTGCGGGCGAATGTAAACTCCCTAAAGGCCCGATGTCTCTTTCTCTGTCTCTCTCTATCTCTCTTCTCTTGTGCTCTCTCTCTCTCTCTGTCACGTTACTGGCTCTTAAAACCATTTCCTCACTTCATATGCCACTATGATACAATGACTGTGGCTTAAAAAGCCGATTGCTTCCTGTATTATAGTAATCTGTGCACATCTGTGGGGTCAGCGGCGATTGCCCTGAACACTCAACAGCGAGGTTCTCTCTCTCTCTCTCTCTCTCTCTCTCTCTCATCTGTGTGACTGGTGACACTTAAAAGAGCGATTTCTCTTTTTAATGTGCATTTCACAATCGCCTTTATCTAATGTGTAGATTTGGTTAAGAACACATATATAGATGCTTATATGTACCTATATTGTGCATGCCAAGGCATTATAAGGCATTATGACTGAGAGCATTAACAGATTACATGCTCACATACACACAGGGGAGCAGGTGATGGTGTGTGTGGCAGCCATCGGCTCGTCACCTCATGTCTGCTCCCAAAGGACTGAAAGGCTCTGTTTGATGGCCAACACTGGCCCCTCTGAAGTCCACATTCACCGACACAAACACATGCACCGCTTCATGCCTGCATGAGCATTCAACACCATTATAACACAGCTTAAAGTGACATTTCAGCGAAAAATCACGTTTACACAGTTTTCCCCTTACCTCAAGTACAATCGATCAGTCGCATTGGTGTACAACGTTTGCTTCTTTAGCCTTGTCCTGGAGTAACAAGGCTTATGTAGCTTATATCCCAGTTAGCACTGTGCAAACTGCATGCCTAAATGATCACACTGGCCTCAGACTGTGTTGAGTTGAGTAGAGTAACACAATTTCTATTTATTTGCTGAGTTGGAAAAAATGAAATATATTACATTTAAAATAGGCCATTTTTTAATGCACAGACTACATTTTTATGTCTTTTTCAATGCTAAATTTAACAAATAAACAGTACTAAAATATGCATAAGTGTGTTGTAATATTACTTATAACTATAACCGTTTGCATATGAAGGTAGCGTTTTGTGCCTTTTTGTGCCTTACCTGTAACAGCTGACTGCATGAGTGTGAATAGCACAGGAAACACAGACAACGATCTCTTGAAGCATCTAATCACACTAATATGAAAGTGATAGATAAAGATCTCTTTGCTGAATAAGCCTAATTAGTCCACACTCGATTGTCATTCAGCTCTGTAAGCTTTTCTTTAAAAGGCAGCTATTTCTGCTGGTTATTTTCTAGGTTTCTAGTTTTAAAGGTGCAATATGTAATAGTTAGTGGTGTCTAGCGATGAGGTTGCATATTGCAACCAACTGAATACCCCTCCCTCACCCCTACGTTTCCAAGCGTGTAGTAGAACCTACAGTCATGTCTGCACTTCTTTGACAATGAGGATTCACCCTTCCTTGCTTTTTCTTGTGCTAAATAATTATGAAAATGGTTAGCCAGCATCAGCAGCAACTACTGATTCTTATTCTTTCCACGTATTCCAACTTGTGCTATAGCGCCACCAGATTCAAACCGTGGCTTCAGTGTTCTGTGGAAGGTGCTCTGTGGAACCAGTGCTTGATTTGTCCATTCTGGGGTACTGTAGAAACATGATAGCATCTGTTGGAAGAGTAGATATGTATATATGAAGGGCTCAATCTAAGCTAATAAAAACACAACCATTTATAGTTACAGGTGATTGAACACTAATGATATATACTATAATTTAATATACTCTGTGGAATTTCTGTTACTAGGTCCCCCTAAATCTTACACACTGCACCTTTAACCAGCATTAACCAACAGTGGCTGTGCCTTGTTTAAAGCATTAAAGTGACGTTTTAGGCACGCAGTTTGTACAGTGCTAATTGGGGCAGGATAAGCACTGGTTGTTAGCTATAGCCTTGTAGCTCTAGTGCGAAACCAAAGAATCATAGTTCATAATGTCAAACAAGTAAGGGAAACATTGTATAACCGTAACCCATCTCTGGAGTCCTGAGTGACTAAAAGGCTCCCAGCGAACAAGTACATTGTTGTAAGTCTGCTATAAAGTGCTGGTTAGCAACATAGAGATGAGCAGATTCACAATCAGCAGATGGAGGGGGGGGGGGGGGGGGGGGGCGGGTGGGGGAGGGTGCAGGGATCAGGGATACACATGCTTCTCCTGGCCTGGAGCATCCTCTCCAGATGTGTTGGCCAGCAGGGCCCCCGCCGGACGCCCGGGATGAGCCGCAGCAGGGCCGGGGGTGGCGCTGCGCACGCATTCCAGCATGTTCTGCCGCTGGCTAGGGAACGCTTCTGGATTCTTGCTGTGTGTTACAGGCCCCGATGTGTGAGCAGGAAGCAAGCATGTCAGAGCTGCGATTCTCAAACATCCGAATGGCCGGAGATCAGCCGGAACAGAGCTATCAGTAAAGAGGGAGGACTGTCTGGATGGGGTGAGAAGAGGCCAAAGGATATAAATATATGTTTATACACATAACACACAGGACGTGTGGGGTCATACGTACGTCCCATTAGAGGTGGGCAATATAACAATAGTTTAACATTGTCGGGACAAATGTTATGATTGTGATACACAATATGCTTTTCTGAGAATCTCATGGATATTTTAAAGAAAACTGACTACCTGCGTATTTTATTAAAAAGAGAGTAAGATAGCTAATGTGTAGCTATCAAGAAGCCTTTACTGAGAAAAGAGAATGGATAAAAAATGGAAAATCATACAAAACTGCTGATGTTCTCAGAACAATGGACTGACCACCCCAGAGTCCTGACCTTAATGTCAGTGAATGTGTTTGGGATTACTTCGGTCATGAGCAACAGAAAATGCAACCAACTTCTAAGACTGAACTAAGATTGCAGATTTGTTTAAAAAACTGAAAGTAACTTTCCCAAAAATAATATATGTATCGAATATATCACATAATAGTTTCCCCAAATGTATTACATATAGAATAGATGAATCCCTATCCCTATGTAATAGTAATAAAACCCATATGTATTATATACAGCACTGTATAAAATAATAAGGAGGATGTGAGATTTAAAAAGTTATTTATTTGTGCAAGTGTTTATTTGCTCTGAAGAACATATTGAAATATTAGAATGAAATACGAGTATAAACACAAATAACAGTAACATAGAAACTATTGCCTTTATGTAGGTTAATGTTTTAGTTTAACCCCTTGAAATCTCAGGCTTATTATATACCAAGGCTTTTTACTCAGTAACTACAGGACTTCAATGCAAACTGGTTGAGCTATTCTTATTAGAAATGCATATTAAAACTTTGGGCCTGCTGGTGGGCCCTGTCCATTTAAGGGGTTAAGTGCTTCCAAAGCTCACCCTGTGGCATACCAGTGTTAATTATAGTTACTCTCTAATACCTGGTGTCATTGATCAAGACATTGCTGCATTAAATCAGGTGCCACTAATGGAATTAAATCAATGCTTGCTATAGCTGGCTGCATTGAGGAGAAGTCCGGAACCAAATTTGTTAATCTAACCATGTATGAAAATAACCACCCACACACTCATGCAAGCAAAACCATGCAAGCAGGGCTTCTCTGTGGATGAGTCTAAGCATCACTACCATTTTCTAATGATACATCCCTACTTTTTCCAGGTTGGAAAGAAAGAAAGCTTTCCTACATCACATCAGTGCTGAAATAACATGATTAAGAGATCCGAGAGAGAGAAAAATACAGCCTCTGTGAGCAGCTGCAACTTGAGACTATAAATTCTGTTAGCACTGTCATGAGAAAGTCTTTGACAAACTCTTGTCATGGATCTGGTGTCCAATTCAGTTTGGCAGTTTGGTGATTTCTCTGACCTAACACACCTACTAGGTGTGCTAGAGCAGGAAAATCAATAACCTGTGCTGGAATCCAGTTCTTCAGGACTGGAGGTGGACCAGGAACATAGCTAGAACCTTTATAATGTGGCCAGGTTAGGACTAGTGATGTCACTTGTTAGGAAGAAATCACGTTTACTTTTGCTGCTGTACAATGTGATTTTCTTGATACACTGCATGTATTTAGTTGTGTGACAGTTAACAGTTGCTGATGTTAACTAATGTTAACACTTGCTTTTCTGGCCACCTAACAAAATTATATCATCCGCAAAGCAATCTGTTCAGTGACACTGAGTAATACATGCAAGTTGGAGCATGGCTAGCATGCCTGCTCCAATTAGTAAAATGAATGACCTTATTTTGTTTAATGTATGTGCAGTTGATAGCTTAGACTCCATGATGAAAAATGGCTTAAACTCTTAAAAAAGTACTTAAACTCTTCAGTTAGACAATGAACTGCACTTTACAATAAAGTGGTGTGCTTATGGCACAGTTTGCTCATATACATAGCTAGCTAGATAACATGATAGCTAGTGGAAATCAACATCAAATGAAAAATGTTGGAAAATAGTGTTAATTTGTACATATGTAAATGTAGCTGGCTAGCCGAAGCCAGTGACTCACAGACAGCTCACCCCATGTTGAAATAAAATGGAGATAAAAAGTATCGGTTTGGTCAGAAATGTAGCTAGTTAGCATAATTTTTTATTTACTATATAGCAATGAACAAATAGCAAATTAGCTGTTAATTTGCATTTGAATTAGCTGAACACAGGAACTTGAATGTTCTTGTTTACGGTGGACTTAGTAATTGGTAGCTGTACATTTCATTTAAATTTTGTTTTGAAGCATCATTTTGAATTCACACTGTAAAAGATTCACTGGTTCCATATTTTAGCAAAAGAAATGAAATCATAAGGCTAGATTAGAGCTACACATATGTTGGTGCAACCATTCAAATTTTAGGAGCTCATAATTTGAATGTAAGGGCAGGTCACATTCAAACTAGAGTATATTTGCAACTTGCTATTGGATTTTTGTTATTGGTAGGTACCTTAACTGTCAATGGAACTGATGTAACTGGCCTACTAGTGACTGCAAAAATCTACTAGCCTAGTTTAACCATAAACTGCCTCTACACACAAACTTTAAACAAAACAAACACAGGCCTGGAAACTAGATTACAGTCTCGATTTGAAGACGCTGGCATGAGCCGATTTATCTCTCTTTGGTATCATGAACAAGAAAAGAAAAGAAAAGGACATAGAAAGCAAACAATTGTGGAAGTAAAAAAAAAACTTAAATTCCTATTATGCACTTTTGGAAAATGGCAGGAACCTGTCTGGCACATTTTTGTGCAAACACCAGCCTGGCCTCCTAAGAAACCATCACTGGCAACAAAGAAGCAGCTCTGAACAAATAAACAACATGTTACTAGTGGAGTAGCAGCTAACAACATCACAGGGAAAAAACAACAACAAAAAAAAACATATGAATAATCCTGGCCCATGGTGACAAAAGGCCTCCTGTGCACATTTTCTTCATCACTGTGCCTTTACTTAAACCATCAGAATATTTATGAGGCGAAGAGGCCGTCACGGCCAATTAGGCAAATTTCCTCAAGAAAAACATTTAAAAGACATAGAATGTTGGCGCATGCAGGAGAACGAGCGTTTCAGCATCTTTGCCACATGAAACTGTGTTTGCAAAGACGATCGTAATGGAGATCAAATGTGAAATCTGCGCTAGCTGTGAGCTTCAAACTTGGCGTGCAAACTTCGCCAGACTTTGGCCATTGTCTCCTGGAAAACAAACAGTGCGGCCGTCAGTGAAAACATTTTCGGAGCTCGTTGTTTGCTAACAAGAGCCATAGGTGAAGGAATGAGTCAAAGAAAAAGTGTGGGAGAGAGAGAGAAGCAGAGAAAAAGATGACAAACAGCAAAAAAGCCCACAATGAGAAAAAGAATGAGAGAGAGAGAGAGAGAGAGAGAGAGAGAGAGAGAGAGAGAGAGAGAGAGAGAGAGAGAAACACATTAGATCCTTAGCCGTCTGTGCTGGGTTTCATTCTTACTGCACAATGCCAGCTTTTGTCATTAATCACACAAGATCCTTCACGACTGCCCTTCAAAAATGGACATACACACAGACACACGCATATGTACACACACAAACACACACAACCAAGCTTCTGAGGACCCTTCACGTCAGAAAAAGCTCTCCGCCCTGCCTGTCCAGCAGTGCAGGCAGCTTTTGTGCTCCGGAGGAGCGGAGAGAAAGGAATCTACGCGGGAAGCAGCCTGAAAAGCCATAATGGTGCTTCAGCTGGGTGGAGAGGAGGGGAGGAGGAAGGAGAAAATCTTAATGAATATAGCATCCTCCTCTCGTAGACAGGACACTTCAGCCCTTAACCCCCTCAATGCCAGGCCGAATCCAAGCAAACAGGTACCACTTTTAGAGCCAAGGTCAGACTACCTGATTCAGCTGGCTCAGGTGGCAAACTGAGTACTATATTAATTGAACATGAGACAAAACAGTAGCACAATTTTCCCATGAATGCAATGAACTAAATCATTCATTTTCAATAAGCTAAATGTAGTTTCTTACTGAGTATGTGTAACGCATAGCGAGGACGCGGACGCATGTGATGAGATAAGTGACTTTTATTGAGGGCAAATCCAGAGTCGTGGTCATGACAGTCCAGGTTCATATAACCAACACGGAGAGATCGCGGGACAGACATGACAAAATAAACACAGACTGAAGTACAACACAGAGGTCGGGATAACAAAACATCCAACAAACATACATCAAACGAAGACCAGTGAAAACAAAAGACAAACACAGGGCTTAGATATGACACCGGGAAGACGAGGGACAGGTGAAAACAATCAGGGATGGAGTCACAAAACAAGGGGGCAGGACTAGGGATAACAAAACAAAGAAGCACATGGACTATCAAAAGGTAAACAAAAAGCACATGGGGGGGGGGGGGGGAGTGGGAGGAGCCAAGCGTGACTGAGATAGAAAGAATGACACAATGAGAGACATCGAATGACAATAATGTTTCTAAATGTGCAGCCATGGATAGTTTTCACAAAGCAAGGCTTGCTTCTCAAGATAGCCCTGCAATGAGACAAAAACAAGGTAATAAACTGCTAATGAATGCAGTGAATTAGGTTAGAGGCATCACCCTACTTACCTTAAACAATGTCCCCAAAATTCAGCTAGCAGTAATTAAGCTAAAGGTAGCTGCTTACTTAGATAGCTAAATAAGACACACATAATGACACAATGTTCTTGAAAGTGCAGCCATGACGTTTTCACTTGTTCAGGCTTTTTTTCTTAGGATAGCCCTGAAATGAGACAAAAACAAAGAAATCATTTCCTCATAAATGCAACTAGTTAGCATTTGTTTTCACTGAGCTAAAAGGTAGCTTCTTCTAGCTACATGAGACAGATATGATGACATAATGATCCAAAGGTCACAGCCATGAATAATTTTCCCTACACTAAAGGTACGCTAAAGGTAGCATTTACTTAGATACAATGAGATGCACATAATGACGCAATGTCCCCAAAAATGCAGCTAGCAGCTAATTAGCAGTGGTTATTACTAAGTTAAAGATCCCTGCTGAAAAAGAATCAAATAAATAAAAACAGTACAGACCATGATGAAATCTATGCTGGTTGACCAGCATCCAAAACACAAAATATGCTGGTTTGCTGGTTGACCAGTGTATTAACTTTCACTGCTAACAATCTGTACACCAGCATCCAAAATGTGCTGGTTTCGCTGGTGACCATCAAAGCTAGTCTTTGTTGTTTTCTTAAACAGCAAAACAAGACAGAAATGACACATTGCTTTTAAATGCAGCTAGACAGTAACAGTTATTACTAAACTAAAAGTAGTTTATTACATTCAGTCCTAAAATGAGACAAAAATAATGGCGCAATTTGTTTATTAATGTAACTGGCTAGCATAAGTTTTCAATAAACTGAAGTTCATGACTTAATTACACAGTTAAACCCTTCCTGAATCCAACAACTGAGTGTCACGATTGGCCTCTCCTAGTCCGGTCCATGTGCGTTTGTTTTGGTTTGGCCCATGTGTATTTGTTTTGGTTTTTAGTCCAGCCCCCTCATTTCAAGACTCCACCCCTGATTGTCTCCACATGTGTTTCCACCTCTCCCTCATTTACCCTTATGTATTTAAAGCCTGTATTTCCCCCTGTCTGGTTACTGGTCTTTGTCTGAATTGTTATCTGCTGTGTTGTTTGAATCTCTGTTTGATGTATTTTGGTTGTGTTGTAGTTGTAGTCTTTGTACCGTTCTGCTTCTTGGATTCTGGTGTCTGTCACATCTGTCCCCTGATCGATCCGTGTTGGATCTCTGACCCTGGATTTGCCCTTAATAAATCTCTCTGCATATGTGTCCTCCTCCTCGCTCCGCATTACACTGAGACAAAATATTAAGTTTCTTCATAAATGTAGCTAGCTACCATACATTTTGACTTTTAATTTAGCTAGCAGGATTCTGTTTACAGGTGATTTTAACAAGTAATGATCAACTACAACTATATACTGGGTCTCAAATGGTGCTAGAAAATTAGCAGGAACCTCTCTCATTGCTAAGAACAGAATTCCTGTAAATACGCGCAACTATTATTCCTAAACGTCTTTAAGTGGAAAATTGGAGCACTATTAAAGAAGACAGTGACCACTTGTGTAATAAATACTTCTTAAGGTACATCACATTAAAAAGAACCACCAGAAAGACCCTCCCTAAACCACTTTGAACTGAATTCATGTCGTTCAAAGCTTCTTCTATACTTTATTTCTCTAAAGAAATGCTGTCAGTGGAAAGATGAATGTATTCCAATTTGTCTTGCACGCAGTGACGGTGGTGTCTTGTACTGTACTGGGTGGTGAAACTTCATATGGAAATGTTATTGTCAGAATAAGCAAAGCACTAAAGCATGCTGAGCACTGTACACGGTGTGCGGGTTAGCTCACCCCTCACGCAAGTCAACTGGAAATCCATTTATAGCCGCGCTCAGTAAGCATATGAGCAGAAAGCCCATGCAGAGATACAATCAATAAGCCTTAGCATGTGGCTCTGATCAAGAGCACGTAATCTGATAACAGCAACTTACTTAGGCAAATGTGGTAACCACGCTGATTATTAAAGTCATGAAGGGTTGGCTGCAGCCAGAAAACGAGCAAGTACATCTCAAGGGCATTTCATCACATGCCAGGTTGCTCACTAAGATTGAGATTGGCGTCCAAGGTCAAGAGATTAGCATCCAAGGAGTTAAGATAGGTTAGCTTGGTAGTGAACGTGATGCTTGTGGGCACAAGTCGTTTTTAATTTCAATATTTTTGGTTACACTTACTGTATATTATAAACTGCATGTCATTGTAGAATGAAACTGCATTCACAATTTGCTCATGATTAAAGCTAGCTAGACTCAATTTGGACTAATCTATAGTTTACAAAGACCAGTTGGTGGAAGAAACAGAAAACAAGACCATAGTCTTTGTGGAGTTCATAGAGACAAATATATTAATAGGTCATGCTGTGAGTACAGACATAACAGATTGTGCCTCTAATCAGCAAATGATTTGATAAGGATCAGTGTCAGACACTGACACTTTGGTTTCCTGTCTGCATGTGCATGTGTGTTTGTGTTAGCCTACAGAAAACCACCAGATGAGCGTTGTAAAGGGGGTGGTGGGTAAAGCTGCAGACGAGAGTCGTCTCAAGCGTGTTAAAAGCGCAAAAACAAAACATGGGAACCAACTTGGAAAGCTTTATGAATAGCAATGCAGAGCAAAGCCTTTATGTAGATTCTCTCTCACACAAGTGCCAAATATAACCTGGCCCAGAAAGCAGATGTAAAGCGATGGCTCCAAAAATCGAATCAACACAGGTTTCATTTTTACCTCGAATGTAGTTGAACAGTTAGGATGCATTTGGTGTGCAGAGTTTGTTGATGATGGATACGTCTTCATCATAACATGGCAATGACCATTAATGCGTCTGTGTTAGTCGCCGCTCATACTATGGTTCTACTCCAAGTCTCTGGCCTTGTTTAGTTATTTATTTTATTTATTTATTTAGCATTTATTTTCGGCATTGTCTGCATGAATGCACATGTGGAAGCCTGTGAAGCGTGTCCCATACAAGGCTGTTTAAGTCGGGCATCAATATGAATCAATGGCTGATTAAAGTGCACGTTGTTTCAGTGGAGCAAAGATTAACGTTTATTGGATGACAGGCTTTTATAACATCATATGAGCCCTGCCTGGAGGCCTGAAATCAGTGAGAGTCTATGAGCCTATCGCAAATAAAAAAATCTCTCAGTATTATTTGTGTTATAGGCTTTTACAAATGTTTTATATTTGTCCCACACACAAGTTTGGCATCTGTATAGGACGATTGGTGAAGCCCTCAGTGGGGTAGAGTAACATAAACTGCCAATACAGACACTGAAATGTGGCCAACTGACCAAAACTAACATTAGCATCACTAGCTTGATATAACTCACAGGCTGGCATGGTCATGTTCCATTGTCATGTAGGGCATATTGTCAATAAATGGTAAGTATACAGTTAATTGTTGATCATTTCTGTTCCTAAAAAATGATAATTCCCTTTTGGTGTGTAGCTTATTATGTTAGAATGTACATGTTGATTCATTATTAAATTTTAAAAAATGACTGAATACAACAAATGATTGCCCAAAGTGAACAGTATCACTATCTGTGCTTCCCCTACATCAGAGAGCATCAGCTGCTGCTGGAAACCACATAAGTATGTCTATTTGAAACATGTAAAAGAGGAATTACACATTTTTCTAAAAATTTCTGCATAATTCAGTCACGGATGATGACCTTCAGAGTAGTTTGACATGAAATGATTCATTTGCAGAGAAACTTACAGACTTCTGCAGTGGTGGTGATAGGAACCAGGGGTCGCTATGTCTACAACAGTAATGCAGCCATTCTATTTACTATCCAAAACTATCAGTGAACCTACTATACATGTGTCTGTGTACAATGGTGCTTGAATGTTTGTGAACCCTTTAGAATTTTCTATATTTCTGCTAAAACTTCATCAGATTTTCCTAAAAGTAGATAAAGAGAATCCAGTTAAACAAATGACACAAAAATATTATACTTGGTCATTTATTTATTGAGAAAAATGATCCAATATTACATATTTGTGAGTGGCAAAAGTCTGTGAACCTGTAGGATTAGCAGTTAATTTGAAGGTGAAATTAGAGTCAGGTGTATTCAATCAATGGGATGACAATCAGGTGTGAGTGGGCACCCGGTTTTAATTTAAGAACAGGGATCTATTAAAGTCTGCTCTTCACAACACGTGTTTATGGAAGTGGATCATGGCCCGAACAAAGGAGATTTCTGAGGACCTCAGAAAAAGAGTTTGGACTCCACGAATCCACAGTCAGATGGATTGTGTACAAATGGAGGAAATTCAAGACAATCGTTTCCCTCCCCAGGGGTGGTCAACCAACAAAGATCACTCCAAGAGCAAGGCGTGTAATAGTCGGCGAGGTCACAAAAGACCCCAGGGTAACTTCTAAGCAACTGAAGGCTTCTCTCACATTGGCTAATGTTAATGTTCATGAGTCCACCATCAGGAGAACACTGAACAACAATGGTGTGCATGGCAGGGTTGCCACTGCTCTCCAAAACGAACATTGCTGCTTGTCTGCAGTTTGCTAAAGATCACATGGACAAGCCAGAAGGCTATTGGAAGAATGTTTTGGGGATAGATGAGACCAGAACAGAACTTTTTGGTTTAAATGAAAAGCGTTATGTTTGGAGAAAAGGAAACACGGCATTCCTGCATAAGAACCTTATCCAATCTGTGAAACATGGTGGTGGTAGTATCATGGTTTGGACCTGTTTTGCTGCATCTGGGCCAGGACGGCTTGCCATCATTGATGGAACAATGAATTCTGAATTATATCAGAGAATTCTACAGGAAAATGTCAGGACATCTGTCCATGATCTGAATCTCAAGAGAAGGTGGGTCATGCAGCAAGACAACGGCCCTAAGCACACAGGTGTGGTGCGGTGGGGTGGGGGGGTGTTCACACCAGATACTGAAAGCAGAGGTTCACATACTTTTGCCACTCACAAATATGTAATATTGGATCATTTTCCTCAATAAACAAATGACCAAGTATAATATTTTTGTGTCATTTGTTTAACTGGGTTCTCTTTATCTACTTTTAGGACTTGTGTGAAAATCTGATGATGTTTTAGGTCAAATTTATGCAGAAATATAGAAAACTCTAAAGGGTTCACAAACTTTCAAGCACCACTGTATGGCGTTCTGTATATGCTGATGTGTTGAAAATGAAGTCTAAATACTTTTTTTGGAGGAACTACTTTGCCTAACAACACCGTACATGTATCCTTCTGCCATCAATTAATGAAAAAATATACAATTTTAGGCCAAAACATCTCAAAACAGCCGTGAAACGGTTTCAACATTCAGTGTATTTACAAGGATGTCGTGTAATAACCTTCTATGAATGGGGTTTCAGATGGTTTAAAGGCTTCAGATGTCTGGTTCCTATCACCACCAATGTGAACAATCATTCTAGTTTCTATAGAATGGTGCATGTCACATCAAACCACTCTGAATAACTTTAGACAAGAAATTTAGACAGGTTTGAAGCAAGCATGTGATCATTTAAGCATGCAGTTTACGCTTCTATTACTATTGAGCTACATTAGCCTCATATCTCCAGCGCTAAAGTATAACCAAGCAAACTTTAGACACATGTCTTGACTGATCAATATCATTTGTAGTAAGACAACATTTTATTATGTTCTGAATGGGAAAAGATGAAAGCAGCCAATGTAGCTAAGAAAAGGATCACAGAGTGGTAGCATGAAGGTAGGACATACGTTTTTTTATTCTTGGATATGTCGGCCTATCCATGAGGGGAAAAAAGCATGGGCGGTGCAAGAAGAACAAGAAGAAGAGACAAAACTCATACTCAAACAGCTGCTTAAACATTTCCCAGATACAGAAATTGGCTCAATCTATCCAGAGCAGGACTTCAAACGGCAGGAGCAAGTGACTTGTATTTACATAATGCCCAAAGACTTGGAGCCCATTAACGAAGGGCAATAAAAACCAAACCTCCGTTCCATTTCTTATAATGCAAGCTTTGCTGATAGCCGGGGCTCCTTTGCTCAGCCGCAAGCAGCCCACAGACAAATATCTAACAGGCTTGGTTTACTCTAGCTAAATGTGATCATGGTAAAACACCATGTGCTCCTCAAGACCAGTACGTTTATCTAAAGTTATCCCCGGAAATCGCTTCCCTCTGTACCAAGGGAGGGAAAAGTCTACTTCCTTGTTGAGGATTTCCAGGGAGATTAGGATTAAATAGCCTGACTGTTGATTTGAGTTTTAGAAAAGTTGTACTTGTGTTTTTTTGGGAATTATTTTTTTTTACTTTAGCTTGAGCGCTGACACCCAAAGTTTATATTAGTTTATATTAGATTTCTTGCTGAAAGTAGAGAGCGGTGTATGTTTGTCTCTGTGTGTGTGTGTGTGTGTGTGTGTGTGTGTGTGTTGGGGGGTTGTAAGCTCTGCTACTTTAAAATAGATCGTTAAGGTAGACATCACAACCGTGGGAACGGTAGAAAAGTTTTAGTTGCTCACTTGCATGATAAACGTTTATTAGCTCTCTTTACAGGCCTCTGTCATATAAACATACTTGTGTTGATCTTATATGCATTTTGAATTAAAGCATCAAATGCAGTTTAAAATGTATTAGCATTACTCAGTGGTCTAATAATAATGTATAAATCATTGTTCAAATTGTTACCACTACTAATTACTAATAGCTTAATAACTCATAACTTTGTTAAATGTTACACATATTTTATATATTAGCTAAATTAGTTATAAATATATTAATTATAAAGCGAGATAATATTTAACTAATGAGATTAATAAAATACATCACAGCAATGCAATTCTTGCCAAAAGTAAGTGAAACGAACAGCAGTAATTGTGTTGATGTAATATAGTTGATTCATGTGAAATTCGATTGACTCACACAATTGACTCGGTAAATTCAAATCATTTATTTTCAGTGTAATTTTTTTATTTACATGTTCATTAGATAATGAATAAACGGCCAAATACCTAACAAGTAGCACACTTTACAGTAAACTAGATAGGATGTGAAATGTGTTATTATATAAGAATATAAACACGCATCACATATCCTCTACACATTTCAACAGCAAACAAACATTCAGACATTCAGAACTGTACATTTTGTAAATACCAGTAAATTAAACTAACTAATACATAAATAAAATGGTACGTTCCTCCATTAAATAATAAGAAAAACATTAAAGAAAAAAACAAAGAAAAAAACAAGCTTAGCTAGGATATGAACATGTACAGTCTCATGCAGAAGTTTGAACAGCTCAGTCATATGACGTGGTTTATAAAATAAGTGCATGTCTGTATATTTTATATATATATATATATATATATATATATATATATATATAGAGAGAGAGAGAGAGAGAGAGAGAGAGAGCGCGAGAGAGAGTGAGTGAGTGAACACAGCTACATATTTAATGCACAATAACTGTTCATTTACTGAATTTAACACTAAAATATATATGAAATGTGGCCTGTGGAAGAGTTGTGGCACTCCCACGGCATTATTGTTTTCAAATATGTTAAACTAAATGAGAATTGTTCCAAATTTGCTGAAAAATGTTCAGAATTTAATGTATGTAAATATAAAAACACGAGAAAACTGGATAATAAGAAGCTCTTCGGATGAAGAGCTGTTTTGTGTAGAGCAGTGAGGGCCATGTAGGTGCGGGCTGCGGGCCGCTCACCCTACGCCAGCTTAATGAGCTTCCAGCTCCCCTCCAAGGCCAGCGAGAGGAACAGCTGTCTCTCAGCCAGTTTAACCTGAACCCACCTCCACAGCACTACACACTCATTTCTGCAACTCTGTTTTGAACATTTTTCTGTTTACGGCAAGCTCCGTCACTGAGCTCAGCTGAGTAAAGTGTTCAAATTTACTTTAAACACATCTTAGCTAAAGCTAAAAGTTAAAGATTTTAAAAGTGTTATAGCAAGATGGAAAGGTGGTGTTATAATATAGATGCAAATACATACATACAATAGGCAAAGAAAGAAGACAACAAAGAAAGGGAGGAAGATAAAAAAGAATACGAATTTGGAATAAATATCTACTGGAGATCTTGTACAGTACCTGGATGGAAAAAAACTGCATACATAAGTTTAGACTATTTTCTGTTACATACATTCTAATTAAAACTGCAGTTCAAACATGTAAGTGACCGAGTTGAAGCTGTAAAAACTAACAAACATAAAAAAAGAAAATAAAAAAATAAAAGCTCTGGAAAATGTTTTCCCCTACATAATTATCATTTATCATGCAATTGGAAGCATATGTGTGGCTATAAAGCATATTGCTTTAATGAATAATGAAACCCTTCTTAATAACCCTGTTCACTCGTGCTTATAAAATTTGTTAAAAAAAAAAAAAAAACAAGAAAGAAAGAAGAAAACAACCTTCATACTACATATGTTTTCCCCTCTTAGATTTTGCGCTCATATAAACGGACTGAAAAACGCCGCACACAGAGTCAGCATGCTGGAACCTGATTTGTGAGAAGTGTCCTGTTTTATTTTGGAATGCAATAAACAGGCACACACCATGTTTGAATTAGCCAACCATCACAAGCGGACTCTTCACCAGGCTGCGAAACGGCTTTTGTTTAATTCTGCGTCTTTCCTGTTTTCGTCCAAGGAGTTGAAAGTGAAGCACCGTCATACGTATTTTGTTTAACGTCGTAACATATAAAATGTAAAGGTAAATATTGCACCTTTGTGTATCAGCGGTTTATGTACACATGTGGATGTTCTTAACACTTTCAGCAAAACGGTGTTATATGAACCAGAGTTTTAGACATTTAAGTTTCATAGTAGTTATTGTAGAAGATATTAATTTCATAATAGCTGCTGAATCATTTATAGTGGCCTTAAGATATAGTGGCTTTTATATGCCTTAAATGACCCACATACTTCATTCTATTCCTTGAGGTCCACTTATGACATTTCAATGTGTTTATGTTTATAACTTACTGTAAAATGACAATTTCCTCTTCATCCCATAGGATGGAAAACGCTGCATCTTTTAGACAGATAAATATGTAAATACAGTAGAGCTGATTGGCTGCTTAGTGTTGCCCCTCATTCAAAGTCATCCAGGATCAATCAGTCCTTATAACTGAAGTGTGAATGGGCAAGGTTAAAGTTCTGATATCATAACGATAGCAGAACCCTTTTAATGCTATACAGAACCATTTTCAAAAAGGTTCTATTTGGAACCATATACAGCACCATCTTCATTAATCTGAAGAATGGTTTAAATCACCAAAGAACCATTAAGCATGCACATCTTAGAGTGTTTATAGTTCTATATAGAACCATCTTTTTTCAGAGATTATTTCCCTTACAGTAGATTTACCGGACAAAGAACCTTAAGGAGATGGTATCATGGAAAAATACAAATGTTCCTTGCTTTTATTCAAATGTATGAGGTTGATGTAGTATATAAACATGGTTAAAGTTTCAACACATACTGCTCCTTCTCGAGTCCATATATGGAAGCTAAGCTGCAAAACCAGCTAGTTTGGTGTTCACGGTTCTTGTGATGTCACAAAAACCAACACCTTTTTATATAATCATCTGTTGGGCCTACAGTAGTTTAGTCCTGTCCATTCGGTGTACAGCAGTTTAGCTGAAGTTCTAAAAAATGTTTTGACCTAGGCACAATGCAAGGCAACCAATCAGAATAGACCTAATTTACATATATCAGTCTTACAGGCACAGTAACAGAAATAGTTTAATTTAAAGCATAAACTGAAGGTAATGTCATAAAGAAGCTTTGTTTTGGCACAACCCGCACAAATATTACAAGTGCACATCATGGGAAAAGTAAAATAAAATACACATAAAATGTGGGACATAGGCCTCTTAAGATTAATAACTGAATAATAAATCTAGCATTCAAGTGGTTAAATTCATATGGAGAACTTATTTTGTTACCATTGAAGTACCACAGTACACCCAACCCATAACACTACAAAAAAAACCCAAAAAACAGGCTGTTGAGCTGGAGGACGCAGGCCCTGTGCATGTTTGGCTGCGCTGACAGGTGGACCTTGTGGCCTCTCTTTGAAAAGTCAGCCTGATTTACAGCACAACCGGCGTTAGGAGAGACGGCAGCGTTCCAGGCATATGATATCACCAGACCCCATAGTAATTAATACGGGACTGTGGAAAGAAGGGAGAGTGTTGCTGAGCTCTGTGGGCAAATTAGTTTTAGGGTGGTCAGATGCTGCTTCTTCTGTGACCGATCAACAGCCGGTGTTGTCTAGTGTCTCTAATGTCCAATGCTATAGCCTGCTGATGATGAGGCATGCTCTCACTTTTCTGAATGGCTAGCACTAATGAATAAGAGCCGCACGATGTACAACAGAGATTTCTGAGTAGGAGGATATGTAGGAGCAGACCTGTAGCAAGATTGCAGATTTTCAAAATTGAATTTGAATAAATCTAAAACTCAAAGTTTGAGTACCAATTACATGACTTCTTACTCTTTTAGCTTCAGAATAAAAAGAGTTTCTCCTAAAATCAGCATCTAAGATCCAAGAATCACGAACCAGGGACTAATACAGGCAGCTCTTTATCAAGCTCAGATATCAGATATTTCTTTGTTCTTTATAACGGCTGTGCAACATAAAAGCAACTGGCCAGAGTTAGCCATGGAGCAAGAGGTGCTGACATGCCAGTAATTCTGTCGTACGCAGGAGCTGCTGAGGCCAGGCCTCGACACCCTATTCAGACTGTACAGGAGACAGGCGGCCTCCTCTTGCAACAAAAACACACCTGATAAGATCTCCCCAGATATTCCAACCATGCTGCACAGACAAAAGGGGAGATGGTGCGGGGTTAGAGGAGCCTCTGATTATCGCTTCGGCCTCAGACGACCGCAGGATGCCGTAAAATAAAAGCCGTCTCTTGTCACTTTTCCTCCTTTTCGGAAAGGCTTCAGCCATGACAGAGGAGACTGGGGTCTTGAGATTTCAGCCCTTTCATCAAGGCCTGGCATCCTGACTGATGGGATAATTGGTCAAGTTACGGTGGCAAAGGGACAGTCCTGGACTGTTGCATTCTTCTTGAATCGTCTTTTATCAACTCAAGTCATTATGTTGGACTGCATAAAGCTATAGGTATGCATGGGTCAAAGGAATGGCTCATTATCGTTCCAGCCTCGGACAACTACAAGATGCTGTGAAATAAGAGCTGTCTTGTCACTTTTCCATGGGCTTTGTCAGTGCGGGAATTCTAGCCTTCCTAGGGTCCTGAGCAATTGAAACTCTCTTCCAGACTTACATTGCAGATCCACACATGAATACGTTATTTCTACAATTTCTTGAGGCACAAGCTGTAGCAAACTCAACAGTTCCTAACTTTGTCTATTATTCAACAATAGTCTCTTTGTTTACGTTTCCTCTTAGCTAGATAAGTGATGATAAACTCTGTTCGAACAGGTGAACAGGTCACTTCTTATGTCAGGCATTATATGTCCATAGCAAGCTGTGTACCCTATGGTTAAGATACAAATACTTTTACATTTATTTTCACATTTTTTGAAGTGTAGAGTTTATAAATATGTATTACACTATATAGGGAGCCATTTTGCTTTCACCTTTTAGTAAAAAGTTGGCTAGTCTGCTCCTGTGAACTCCAGCGGCAACAAATAAAGTTTCTAAACTTTTTTTGGTCACTTGCTAACACATTAATGAGATGAGAGACCATACTGATGACTCATGTGAGTAATGCAGCATGTGCATCTTGTTGCCTCATCTCTCTGGTAACAGCTTTTTTGTTGTTTTTCAGATCCTGATGGATGTTGGCACTTCAGAGCCGTTTGCCACTACATACTATATCCATGTGGATGTCAGAACAATAACATAGCTCATTATTATTATGCATGCTGAGTTGTGTATCATAAAACATGAGCTTAGGCCCATTGAGGTACCCAGTCACTATAAAATATAACATTCATTTTTGCCATGGGACCATCTGCCTTGCCAGGTGTGAGCAATGCACAGCCTGTGTAGTTTGTGTATTGGAATAGCCAGCAATGGGCATCATTTTGAAAGGTACTTCATGGGGCAGGTTGGATGCAGTCAAGAAGAGATTTGAATTGGGAGATTTCAGACATTTTATCAAGGCCTGCTGCTCAAACTGATGGGACAAGTTATAGTTGCAAAGAATGGTTCTGGACAAACTCATTCTCTTTAAATTGTCTTCCTCAGTTTCAAGTTTGTAGACGTTTCTCTGAATAAAGCTGCGGGTATCCATGGCGCATTAGAGGAAAGATCTCAAGCAAGGATCTGAATGTAATGTTTATGAGACCGCCTCATTGTAAGTGACAGCAAAAGGCTTTGACCATATTTGTTCGGTCATTCACTTATTCCGTTTCCATCGACAAGCCACGATGCCATTCCATTCCTTGTTAGTGGCTTACATTAATGTGAGTCACAAAGCCCTAATCTCAGACATATGTCGGCCTGTCAGCTTGACCTTGCCTGTGTTAGGAAAACAAAGCAGGGATTGTAAAAAAAATTGATTTCCATTTTTCCACCCATGTTTTCTAAGCAACCTGCCAGATCAACAGTGCTGAGGCATGTTTTGTTGCTCCTAGTCCGAACATGGTGTTGGTTAGCGCTCTGCCACTGAACGGCTGAATCATTCGAGTCTGGCTTCCACTTTCTTGCTCTAGTCTGACCCTTTTGGTGGAAGGGCCAACAGTATTAGTCATTATTATTGCTTTGCTTTTAGATTCAATTCAGGATGCAGAAAGATATAAGAATATTTACCCAATAAGCGCTTGTCAAACAGTGACAAAACCATGGAAAATATGTTGAATCTGTTTTTTCTTTCTGCAAAACAAGGTGGACAACGTTTCAGAAATCATGATCAAATATACCCCGTACTTTTAAACATAGTTGTGACACTGAAAATTTGAAATCCTTACTTTGAACAGAATGAGCTACAAACTGTAGCATAAGAAAAGGTATTTCAAGGCACTTATGCCATAAGGAACCTACAAGACTTCAAGGCACATTTCAGTAATTAAAGGTTCAGAGGGCCGGCTTTGTGTTCTCACATGGGCTGGGGGTCAGATCAAGCATTGCCAGGAGATAAGGGCATGGGGTCCAGCCATCCGTCGGAACCCGTTATCAGGCCTAAGCTGCACTCTGGGAGAGATAAGGAGCCTTTCTGGATGCTGGACGCCTTCCCTATCCACTGTTTGCAGAGCCACATCAAAGGATGGACGCACGAGCTGGACAGCTGCGTTAGTCATTGACAAATTAAGCAGGCACTCCTCTGGTCAGAGATCCCCCCAAGCACACACGCGCAGACACACACACACACACACACACACACACCAACCATTCGCCCTCTTTCCGAGCTGTTGCACCAACCGTCCGGCTCCCTCTTACTGCCTGAAGGTGTTTCAGAGAGTAATTACTCCTGGATAATGACAGCCAACACTGGAGCATGCTGTAAACAGCAGGAGGCTCGTAAAGTGGCTGTGACTGCTGGAGGTGCGAGTGCTGTGGTGTTAGGCACTGGAGGCCCACCCAACTAACTCTGCCTTACACCTTCTGTCCATAGCTAGAGCCAGGGCCAGGGCTAGGGCCAACTACTCAAGTGAACCCAACATGGCTTGGAAATGAATAAGTTGGGAATAAGCATGTGTGAGACTTGCCACACTAGACCAAGAGGTTGGGGACCATAAGAAAATTAAAACATAGGGTTGCAATTAATTATTAATAATCAATATATCATCAATATTTAATCAATATACCCCTCTTTTTCATCATTATTCAAAGTTCCACAAGCACTTTTTTTCAAGTGACAAAATAGTAGTAGCAATGTCGCCCCCTACCTGTGTTTAGTTCCTGTTGCTACTCGTCAGAATGACCACCTATCATTTACATTCATGTGCAAAATTTTTGGCACCCCTGGTCAAATCCAAGTTGTTGTTTTTTTCATATTTTTACAGTTTATGATGAATTCCCCTGTAAATTACCATTTTAGAGATACTTCTTTTTTTTCTTTGGACAGCAGTGATATGCAGAAAACATGTTATATTTAAGAGGCTATTAAATTATGTCATTTGCCCGGGGTTCTTCAAACTTTTTTAAAGTACTTTTGTTTTTATGAAAACAAATATCAACTTTTTAATTATGACGGTCTGTGTAGTTTTGTAGCATATGGCTAAAATACAAATACAGTAAAATTTAGTACATAGTTTACATTATTTGAGGTGTAGAGATTATAATATCGTTGCCTACATATAGGGAGCCATTTCACTTCATGGTAGAAAGTTAGCTAGTCTTATTGTATACTGAAAAGTTCTAAATGTATCCGGTAATGTGTTAAAGCAACATATTCAGAATTCATTTAGAATACATTCACAAGGCATATGGGAAAACTTTTATTTCACGCTGTTACTTATTGGCATTTCTTCATTTAATGTTTCCGTTTATATGTTTTATCAAACATTTGCATACTAAGGTGTGTTTATTTCAATTATACCTCTAAAGAGCTCATTAACACTTAGATAAACAACTGACTCCTCAGCCTGATTTATCAGTCTACTCAGGTTTAAGCAGAGGCTAAAAGTTTAAGCTAAAGTATTAAAAATGTAAAAAGGAACCGTACTCTGAATACTGCCTTTTCAAGCTGTAACATAGTTTGAAATGTTCATTTCATTTTTCAAATACTTGTATTCCAGAACATTCCAAACCTGGCCACAGTACAACAAATCAATTCCACTGGTTTTTCTATATTTTTATATTTACATGAAGAAAGCAGTCATTCAGAATTCAGGTTTGATGTGAAATTCGAGTCAGAATTGTTTACAGTGGGGGTGATATGAACCAGATACCCGAAGCATTTAATGCCTCTAAAAGCTCCATCACAAAAAGCTATTCCATGAAATTCTTACATGTAATAGTGAGTGTAAAAAACGAATCTTATTTATCTGACTGAGAAGCAGAACTAAAAAAAAACAAAACTTCTGACAAAAGAAGTTAAGTTGAGTTAGCTCAAAGCTGTGCAATTACTTTATAATTTTATGGTGACCGCAATATAGCGCACCACATTGCTAGGAAACCAGGTAGCTAATCGGTCAGTGTGACCACTTTAGCTTATACATGTACAGTGAAAAAGAAAAGACAATGAAATCATTAAATCGCATTTATTTACATGACATGCATATTTGTATCTGTATGATGTTAATGTACATCCAGGTAATACTGGACCATTTCTGTTGGTCCATTCATCACGGAATGTTCAAGCAAAGCACAGGGCAGCTGCAATTTGTAAATTTGAGTTATGAGATGTTAACATAAGATGATAAGCAGCACACTTTATAGCACCAAATACTGTTCTCATGTTGTTACAAACTTGAGATAGAACCATATTTAATTTGTATTACACTTTCACCATGCAAAGAAGCATTTAAGTACACCATGGCTCTTCTAAATAGAACCATTCCCTTTGCTGAAGAACCCTTGAAGAGCCATCCTTTTTTAAGAATGTAGTCAACTGAGGCTTCACAACACCCTAGAATCAATTTAACATCCGCACTAAAATAAACAAACCCCCTTTTGACTGCAATATGATCAACTGTCCATGAAACCCCAGCACAAGTGACCTAAATCCAGAATGACCTGAATCAAACTCAACCGTGACCACAAATGCACGGTGATGCACGAACTGCATCTCAAACCTATTTATATCACGTTACCTCAGAGCCATTTCCAGGGCATCCCCTTCCCCCCAGAAAGTGTCAATTGTTCACCACACAATGCGACCCTCTATCTGTTTACTAAAGGAGTTTCCTAAAGAGAAAGGACTCACCTAGCTATTTACTCCCACAGTAAACAGCAGATATAAATAGATAAATATCACAGTCTGGAGACAGCAATTAGTTTATTTTAGACCTGCCGGGGGCGAGTCTATTCCCCTTAAGACTTATATCTAAAAAAGGAAGTGTTGAAAGTGACGTTACTTTGCTGGTCACAAAGTATTTTCACTTCTGTTGACACATTATTGTATAATTGAGACAATAAGTGGAGCAATTTGTTTGTTTTGTTGTTTTCGTGAGTTGGGGGCTTTGCATATAATGGTGAGAACTCTGCTGTCTGTATGTGTCTCTACATATGGCCTTGGGTGTGTTTTTGCATGTGTGTGACTTGTCTAGACAGCAGGAAAGCCCGTTTATAAGGGGATGTCAGGGTCCAGACACACAGTAGACTCGCCTATGCCCCTAAAGCTTTCTGTATGGTCATCATTCCAGCATTATCTGAGAGAGAATTTGTGTCTTAAGACCTCTGTGCCTTGGGTTATTGCAACAGAGAAAACTGATTTAACCCTTAGAAATCTATTACTTGCTGTTTGAATGTACTATACACTAATTACATGAGGAGTAATAAGTTCCATTTACAGCAATTCTAAATAAAATGTGTACAGTCTAGAACAGAATTACAAACTAGACATCAGAACACAAAAGGATGTTTTGTTTACAATTGAAAGTTTGTTTTTTGGAAACAACAAGACTCTATGATGGTGAATAAATGGCAAACAGGAATCAATAAAATTAAAACTAATTATGCACGTAGTAATTTCTTCTTAAAAAAATCATAAGTAAGACGTTTGAAACATCAGGCATCCTGTGTATACATTTATTATAAGGTCTACAAAACTATTCAAAAGTTTGGGCACCCTGATCCAATGTCGTTTGGTTGATTTTCTAACTCTCATTCTAACAGTTACTGTTTATCCACAGTATTTAATGTATTTTGGGGGAAAAAAAAACAAAACAAAACAAAGTGATGCCTGAGCAAAAGTTACGGCAGATCTATCTGTTTGCAGTTTTTAAATCTGTTTGGTGTGTGTTGGGGCTTCCACACAATACCTGCATGTGGATCAGTAGCTTCCTTTCTGACCGCAGACAGAGGGTCAGAGTGGGCCACTACACATCTACAGCCCTAAGCCTCAGTACCGGCTCTCCCCAGGGCTGTGTGCTGAGTCCTTTGCTCTACTCCCTCTACACACACACGACTGCTCCCTGACCATCACAGCAACACCATGGTGAAGTTTGCAGATGACACCACAGTGGTGGGGCTCATCTCCAAGGGGGGGACGAGTTTGCCTACAGAGATGAGGTGGAGCGGCTGTCAATATGGTGCAGGTCCAACAACCTGCTCCTCAACACCTGAAAGACCAAAGAACTCATCATAGGTTACAGGAGAAAGAAAACAGAGATCCCACCATTAATCATCAACAAGGACTGCGTGGAGAGAGTGGGAGACTTCTGCTTTTTGGGAGTCCACATCGAGGAGAGCCTATCCTGGAGTGTGAACACCTCTGAGCTGCTGAAAAAGGCCTGGCAGAGACTCTACTTCCTGAGAACGCTCAGGAGGAACAACATCACACAAAGACTGCTGGTGACCTTTTACTGTGCTTCCATTGAGAGCATACTAGCATACTGCATGTGCCTATGGTACACCAGCTGCACAGTGGCTCAGAGGAAAGCACTCCAGAGGGTCATCAACACCGTCCAAAAGATCGCCGGCTGCCGTCTTCCCACACTGGAAGAACTACACAGGTTCCGTGGTCTCAAAAAAGCCCAGAACATTATAAAGGACACCCACCATCCTGGTCATTACCTGTTTGAACTGTTGCCTTCAGGTAGACGTTACAGAGCAATTAATTCACAGACAAAAAGATTCAAACACAGTTTTTATCCAACTGCAATAACAACACTCAATGCTGCAAAAAAAGTGGATAGATGCAACGACAGAAAGTATGCATGCCTGTAGATATAAGTCCGTATTGGTGTGTGTTTAGGTGTGCTGCAGTTTTTATTTTCTTTTTTAACAAATTATTTTAGAGACGTTTGAATGATGCACTGACTGGAGAGCACTTTTAATTTCATTGTACTTGTGACAATGACAATAAAGACCTAAACCTAAAGTCAAGAATTTAAAGTTTATTAAGGCTCTGCATGTTCATCAGGGGCCGTATGCGGAGAGCCACATCTCAGTCTCTTTTTCTCTAACACATTTCATCAATTAGAACCCAAAACTTTTTGTAGAGAGAAGGCAATGACTGATCTAGCTACCTAGGTCACAATAACAGTAGGCCAATGAGGAATAAGCGGTGCCACAAGATGCTAAAGTCATGTCCATCCACTGATAAACCAGACATGATCACACAATGCATTATGTTAAACAGTTGATTGGCTATTTTATGGAACTTGTTTAGAAGTTTGCAACAGTTGTGGCCAAGTTTCAAATGAGTGCTTTACTTTATGCTCGAGTGACATTTAGTTTCATGTTTTCAAGTTTGGAAATAACTAAAGCGTGAAAGTTTCATCTGAATGTAATTGGTTTTTATATTGTTGAAAACAGTGGTTCAAAACTTTTGCATGCTAATGTATTTTGCATGAGAAGCTGAGTCTGGACTTCAGACTTCTTCCTGATTGTTTCAATGCAAACAAACAATGTAAAGGATGATTAGCTCATCACTCTTAAAAATGTCCATTGCTGAGAGACTGAATGCTGTAAAGCTGAAATAAATGCCTGGTGCAACACCAAGATTTATCAGTCTACTCAGACTTTCACAAGAACTGTTTAGCAGAAGCACTGATGGTATTTTTTTGGTTATTTTGTAGAAAGTATTTTTTTAAAATATCCTAAATATCCTTGTTCTGAATACATATACGGAGTACTTGTACTCATTACATCCCAACCTGGTCATAACAAAACTTTATATCTCTGTATGCCAGTGTTACACAATTTAACATAAGTATTAGACCATTTGAATTTGTCCATCCAGCCACTAAAATTGCATGAGAGTTTCACATTGTAAAGCCTTCCTTATACAGAAATCTGCAGCAAAACTGGTTTTACACTCTTGAAAACAGTGATTCCACACTTTTGAGCTGTGATCCAAAACCTTTGAATGCTAATGTATTCTGTATTGGCAGCTGTGAGTCTGGACTTCTGACTTCTTCCTGTTTGTTTCAATGCAAGAAACGAAAAAAGAATGACCCTCAACTTCCCTAAAAAACAAACAAAGAAAAAAAACCATCATATTCCACTCATAATAAAATATCTACTCTTCTACTTGCACAAACAAATGTGGTATGGATTACAAGTTCTGAATCTCAGCTGGATGAAAAATGATTCCTATTAGATTACAGTCTATTTTTGTTCCTGCTGGTGATAATTGCAGCTTCTAGGGGTTAAGCATCAGTTAGTGCAAAAGATGGAAGGATGTAAAAGCTGTACATTACGAATATCAAACGAGATGTTTGTTAAAGGAAAATGAGGCCACAGTCCTCCTCCCCAGAGACCTGGGTGAGGGAAAGGCCTGCCCTTCAACGAGAAAAGATAATTGCCCTCTTTGCAAAAGGGAACCTCGCTTGCAACCTCAAATTTGATTTTCCCGAAAGGTTTGAGAAAGCCCAGTGACGGGAAAGTAGCCCTTCACTTGCAGGGATTTCGCTCGCTTCACGGCACTGCTAGCACAATAGGCCAGCGTTGAAATGAAACAAAAGAGGAGCTGAGCATTTATCACCACTTCCTATTCATCACACTAATTGTTCGGGCGCTGAAGCATGTTTGCTTTGGAGAGGGGCGGCTCGATTTTTTGGTATGTAAAGTTACTGTGCCGTAGCCCGCAGCTGTAAAAAAATGCTCCCTAAATGCCTGAAAAAAAAGCAGAAAGCTGTCCCAGCTAAATTTATGACTCCCACAAATCAATTAAAATTTTCTTTCAGAGAAAGAGCTGGCTTGTCTCCTCTTGTCTCCCTTATAGAAAATGACATGGCTCAGACTATGAAAAGCCTTTTAAACAACACTGTGGTCTGTTGGAGGGAAAAAGGCCTATTCTTTCTAACCATGGGTGCTGTGTGAGGCTTGTCTCTTGACAGTATTTAGAATACACGAAGAGATACAGGGAGGATGAAAGAGCTTTGTGAACGCTGATTTCAAGTTATTGTTGAAAAGTCGGAGTGCCGGTAAACACTGGATTGCTGGGTGGCCCTGTGAAAGTTTAAACAAGAAAGAGACACGCACTCAAATGTTCCTTGTTCTCCAGCGCACAGTCCAGGGAACTGGAGCCAGTGGACTGGTGTGCACGACAGGCCGTCACAAACAAGAGGTTGGATGTTGCGGTACATCACACAACATCATGCGAGGAATTAGCAATGGTGAACAACGCCTCGGCATCCCACCACGAGCCAAAGCAGCATGGCTCAATGAAAAACAGCCAAGTGGTGGCGAATCTCTAAGAGGCCGATGAGTCAAGGTTTGTTGTCGACTGAGAGATGAGCACGGAATGTGAATCAACACTGAAAGATGAGTAGCACCACAAACGCCCACAAACATCCCCGCTAGGGTTCTCACCAGCAATTATGACCTCATTCGCAGCATGACAGACGTACGACCCATCGCCTATGACGTATCCTTGATATACAGTCAAAAGGTTCCGTCCACCATCTGCAGGACAGCTTAATCTGGAGGTAAGAGAATAAACTACAGGCATTCGTTTTCAGCCACCAGGCGTTTTGTTTACTTGTCAGACGGCGCAGACCAGTTCCGCTAAGCGGAGACATGGCGACTGAGTCAAAAGGAGGAAGACGGTGCACGACAAAGGGACAAATAGCCACCCCGGTGCCAAGTTGAGAAAACGCTGCTGCCGTCAGGGATGCGACCACAGACAAAATAACTCCCTGCCACCAAATAAACAACCGAAAACATCCAAATTCAGTGCACTGAGTGGGAATTTGTCATGTTTAACTGATGAGGAGAGTGGAAGAGTTGAGCAACTGGCAAAGGCCCAGTTCTACATTCAATCGACAAGACCAGTGCCTTGGAGGGCAAACCTTCAGTACATTCCTATAGATTCAAATGGCAAAATAGAACACAAAATGACAGAAGTGAAAAACGAGTTAAAACATCTCATAACACAACCTCTACAGAGAAGACATTTCAATTTTATGGGCAATTTTTAGTGCATAAATTCTTTAACATATTGGGGGAAATAAAATAATTTTTAAAATAAAAAATAAAATAAAAATTTTAAATAAAAATAAAAAGGCCGTCTTTCATATTCTATTTGTTCCCCAATATGTTAAATTCAGCTAATGAAGAAGAACTGTACATTAAAATGAGAAGTGTGTTCTCTGTGAGGATGTTTTAACTTATTTTCCCTTAGAAAATCAACTGTCATGTGACCAGGGGTGCTCAAACTTAGATGGCAATGGGAAGTTTCAAATTGGTGTGATTTTTTTTAAAGGCAAAATTAAAACTTAAAAAAAAATGCAAGCGACATCTCAAACCTCCTAACCAGTGGTGGACAGTAACTAAGTAAATATAATTTGTTACTGTACTTAAGTAGTTTTATTGTGTATCAGAACTTTACTGAAGTTTTTTCCATTTTGGACGACCATTTATTTGATTACATTACATTTCAAATCAAGTATCTTACTTTATACTCCAATCATTTTGAGAAATGTGTCGTTCCTTTTGGTTTATTTGTGTATAAAAACATAACATGCCAAAACAAAAGAATTGCAAAGCAAGAACACCATCCAGGGGCACAGTGGTCACTTTGTTTTGAGCTGGTTTTCACCTGTTGGTCATACGGACCCAGTGCAGCAGACGGTTCAACATCAGCGCAGCAGCTTAAAATTTTGGGAGTCTGTTCAACATAAATGATGAACTAACCTAACTTTGTGTAAATAGAGCTCAATATAGAAATATGTCCACATATGCAGTCGAGACTGACGCGGCTTTTTTCTGAATTCATATAAACATTTTCATTTTATAACTAATTAGTTTTGGCTGGTTTATGTTTATGAACAGAGACCTACAGATCAACATAGTAAAGGAGCTCATTTGTGATCTTGAGTTTAAACTTTTATTAACCTTAAAATTGTAACCAAGTTGTAAATAAATCTTAAACTGAAACTTTACTTATTTGTAAAAAGTGATTTTAGTTTACCTTCAGTGTTTTGTGCTTATGATAATTTTACTAGACATCAGCGTCACTAATTAATGACGTTCTATTAAAAGGTTTACCAAGACAGACGCTGGAATATTTTCACCTAAAATGAGTTGATTTGATGAGTTGAGTCTTGTTATAAAAATGACAACAGTACATCAGAGTCATAATTTGTCTTTTAGTACTTTTACTTTCAATACTTAAGTACATTTGAAGGCAAATACTTTTGTACTTTTACTCAAGTGGCGGTGTAAAAGGGAGGAATTTCTACTTTTACTGGAGTAATATTTTACCTTGGGTATCTCTACTTTAACTGCAGTACATGGTTTGTGTACTTTGTCCACCACGTTTAAGGGAATATTTCTGCACAAAACGCCAGCATTGCTGATAATGCAAGAAAACTGATGAGTTAGCATTTAAAATTCTATGACTTAAACAGCACATTAGTCATTTGTACGAATTAATCATTTCACACAAGCACTGAGGACCAGTCCTGGCTTTGATAAAAGCCAAAAAGAGAGATTTCACTGTCGATTTCCTTTTGCAAAGCCAAACAATTCCTTAAAGCTCCAGAGCAGAGCATGCAGTGCTCTACAGGGAAAGGCTCATTCCTTGTGCCTTTATCAGATGAGTAATTGCAAGATATCAGTGTTAGAATGAGAAAGATTTGAAAGTTTTGTCCACATACTGACCATCACAATCCTACACGAATACTTTCACACACTCCATGTGTACATTTTAACTTTGTTGGAAAAAAAAATTCAAGGTGACTTTTAAAATGTTTTTGCGTTTCATTCATGGAGATTCAAGGCTAAGTCATTCAGAGTGATAAGTGAAATGATGCATTGCAGAGAAACTTGACTTTGGATTTCTATACAGTGGTGGTCATAGGAACCAGAGATGATAGTGTCTACAATACAAATACTGTACTTTTAAAAGTAAGTTTTCTTTGAGTTCCTGCAGGTGCCAGTTGATGTGAATGCGTTAAGAACATACATGTTTCAGGCCAAAACATACTCAACACGCTCGAAACAATGCCTCAGGGATCATTTGTATAGGAACTTTTAGAGGCATTAAACACTTCAGATGTCTGGTTCCCATCACCACCACACAAATAAACATTCTCCAGAATGGTGCTTTTCAGTTCAAACCTCTCTGGATGACATTATTTATCCATACGCAACCGTTTTACTATATACAAATTATGTTTTCATCTTTGTTCCTTTAACTTAACATATCGCTGTTTTCAGTTTCTGACATAATTTGAAAATACTCGTTACCCTTTACTTTATATGTAAATTTCATGATGAACGGACTGAAATCACTGACTCAAAATGAACGGGGGGGGGGGGGGGGGGGGGGGGGTCTGGTTCCATTGACTTGAATTAAAAGTAAGGTAGGTCTTTTTTTCCCTTCTCCTGTAAAGTTCTCATTCTGGAAATGTGAAAAAGGTTTTCTGCCGACAACAGCAATATGCTCCTAGTAGTTGGTGCATGCCAATCATAGTAAAATGGACCATCAAGTGGAATTAGAGCAGAGTGCTGCTCTTTTCCTATTACTGTAGAAAACAAGCTCCGTGCTGCCTTTATTGTTGGATGCACATTTAGTTTTTTAATGTGTGCACAAAACAATTTACATTACGGAAATGCGTATTTAATAATTATTAACAGCAAAACTAGCTGATGAACAAAGAATAAAGTGACATTTTGGCTATAACAGCATTTAGACTGAAGTTTAGTTTGAGGATTAAGACCAGGCATGGAAAACTATAAACTATTCCATGGAATTCCTGTTAGCTTGGATTCCTGTGTGCTCTCATTAGACTTCTTAACACAGGTAGCCCTCCAAGTCTGGCCCTCAATCCACCCGCCCGACTTGTCCTTCTGGTGCCAAACAATTTCATAATTCAAAACAATTATGGGGCTGTGGCGGCTCCGCCCCGTGCCGAGGGGAACAGGGGTGATAACAGACACGTCTCGTTATTCCTGATCGGAGCTGACGGTGAAGACTTAGAGCGTTTGAAGTGGGCCGCCCTCCCCGCTGCTAACTGAAACTAGCCGCCTGCTGACTTCTCAGCATGGGGCAGCAGCTCTGGCGGCACTGAGAGAGATTAATGTGGAGGTGAGGGTCAGGGGAGAGAGCTGCTGCTAGGCGTGAGGGGTCAGGTGACCAGAAAGAGAATAGATGGCAAGGACTTACTGGACTGACAATTTTATAGTCCAGTATAGTGAAAATATTCTGTTGATCTCAATATTTTTTTCCACATTATTATAAGTGTATTTTAACCCTTAAAATGTTACAGTGGCACATCACTGACTATAATCAAATTTTTGATAATTTCTTAGAAGAGAAATTCAGTTTGGATTATAAACTTTTTTGCTCACTTTCCGTTATCAAAATAAATGGAAAAATATCAAAAGGTCCAACTTGAACAAGTCAATATAGAACATAAATACAATATGGATGTAAATATAATGTAATAACTAGTTAATCATGCAGTTGTGTAGATATATTTAATAGCAAAACTATTAATGTAGGAAAATCTATTATGGGATTTGCTGTAAGATAATTCATGTCTGTTACTTGTTTAAATTACTTAAACTATGAGCATTAATTTCACCATCACCAGCTATAACATCATTTGATTAATTACTTCACATTCTTATTTCATTTACATCGGATGAATTCTGCTGAAAATACAGATTTAAACTGTTTAATTGATCCTGCATGTGTGTTTGTAGGTAGAAGGTATTTTATTACAAACATATTACAAATTTCATAAAGGTTAATTGTATAAAGTCTTGGTTTGCTGTCAAAACATTTATATTTTTGACAATTATATCACTTTGTGGCATCAAAAATGTGAAAAAGTAAAAAATCTGACAAATATGAAAACATTTAGTTAATATACAAAAAAATAAGGGCAGTTAAATGTAATTATTATATAATAACTATGTAATTAACCATGCAATGGTGTAGTTATATTTGAATATCTAAATTACAGTAAGAACTCGACTTCTAAGGGTTGAAGTGTTACTAAAAGAGTGAAGGTGAGCATATAAAGAGAGTTTATACCCTGCATCAAAACCTCTGAAAAGATCTAAAGGTTGAACAACAGTGCCACCCAGAGAGAAGCAACCAGGCAAGCCCAGAGCATTGATAAAGTAAAGTAATCAAATTGCCAGCTTGTTCATCTATGTCTGGTTTTAAAAGACTTTAGACAGATGAACAAAGTCTGACATGAAAACACTATGAACTAAACTTAGTGCTACATGTTTCCATTCAAATCAGAGCAAAGTGAGGACATTCGGATTTTATACAACATAAATTTGTGATAAATGCTGACATATATATTTATGATGGGACATATTAATGATGGGAATATTTTCCAAAAGGTGAGATGTGTATCTGCTAGACGTAGATAACAGATAACAGACTTCACTCTGACTCAAATCTAGTCAAGAAATTAAGAGTTTGGCCTCGTTTTCTTAAGTGCCTCTGAAGCCCTTAACATATCTCCAGACACGAAGGCAGAAGCTGTCAGCAGTCTGTCCAATAAAGCAGGCCGGGGCACACAATACCGCATTGTATCCGTCTCTTTCCGGAAGGAAGCAGAGTGGTGAAACAGAAAACCCAAGGCTATATACATCAAACCAATCATCTGACTGATGCGTTACTGCAGCGGGAGAGATGTGCTGGAGAGGAAACAAAGGTTTCTCACAGGTGGGAGGCTACAAAAGGGAAGGTGTCTATTCAATGGTATAGAAGTGGAAAGAGTTGCTTTATCTGCTTGATAGTTTTGTACATCAGTAAACGTTTATTGAAGAAGCCATTTTAGTCATTATTAAATCAACACCACAATCTTCTGTACTTTTACAAACAATTCCAGACATAATAATAACAATAATAACAATATTATTATTATTATTATTATTATTATTATTATTATTATTATTATTATTATTATTATTAATATCAACATCATCAACAACAACGTGTAATTACAACAATGTGTATTGCATTGCCTCACCTTTAAAACAGGGGCTTTTTAGAAATAGCATCGGTCATATATGAGGCTTTGCAGAAGTTTAGACACGCTGGTTACATGTTTTGTTGATTTGAGTGAAAATTCTACACAGAACCCACTTCTGCACAGTCTACTGTACACTTACTGTTGTACACTTAACTGACTTGAACATACCAGGGAAAAAAGTAAAACTGATGCATTTTGTTTTTTTATGTTAAATAGAAACCCTTCACTATACATTGTAGAAAATGCCATGTTGAAGTGTGTCCTCTGTAGAGGATGTGTTCACTTTGGGGTGCTTACACTTTTGCATTCACAGAACAGTTAACACTTAAAAAGGTTCTTTAAGGAAAAAATGATGTATAGCTCTATGAATATAAGTTATTTACTACAGAATTTTGTATTAATATTGTTAACAACAATAAGATGAGTAGTTATTTGTATTATTAAAGACAGCAGGGGTTCTAGTTACTACACAAGAGGTAGTCCTATGCATATAAAAGCAACATTATTCATTTATATTGTACTACAGTGTGTACAATTTAACAACAACAACAACAACAACAACAACAACAACAACAACAGTTTTTGTCAGTGTTCTTTCTGTTGTGGTTGTTTATATATATATATATATATATATATATATATATATATATAAAAAAGCTTTGCCATATTATATAAGAAAATATTTGAGTAATTGTGTTACATTGCTTACCTGAGCATTGAGCATTATTGGAACTGAATATTTGTATAGTTATTCAATTACAGTAAACATCAAAGAGATAAAACATACTTTTTACTATTTACATTTTAATTTAGACATTCAAAGCTCTTGTTTCTCTTTTTCTTTTGCTAGCTGAGCAGCTCAATTTCTTGAAAAGTTTCACACTATTAAATGTCAAACAGGGTAGAAGTTGATTTGAAGTGCTTTTGAGGTTTGAATTGATTGGTTTTGTTCTTCTAACCCAGAATTCCGCTCTGTGTTCAAGTTGAATTAATTCACTTAAATTTTGTCTTATTGAATTAATTCTCTCTTTTATTTTGAAGGGGGAAGCCCGTTTTCACAATGTACCTATGGGAAAAGTGAACACACCGTCCCTGATGTTGCCAAGAACATTCAGGAGGCCTCATCAAACTCCACTCCATCACCTGTCCTCACACCTTCTCTCAACATCTCCCTCTCTGTCTTCTACTTTTTCCCCCTGCCCATGGTGATAAACCCCTGTAGCTGAGTAGAGGAGCTGGCCCTGTCTGCTCCTAATGGACCCTCTGTCTGACCGGCCTTCCGTCGCCGCTCTTCACACTGCCTCTGGAGTCCAAGCCAAGCCCGTGTGTGTGACTGTGTGCATGTGTGTGTGTGTGCGAGGACTACTCAGCCTTAAGTGCACCTAAGAGCCCCCTCTTGAAGAGTGCAAGCCAGACAGCGATGGTGTTTAAGAAGCGGTCTGTCTGCACCGCAAACTGTGGCTCGATCCTAAGTGTCCATGCCGCTTGTTCTCTTTTCCGTGATCCAAATGCTCATCTCAAGGAATTCATAAACATCTCTGTTTAAGTCCTTAAGAAAATCTGAGTGCATGTGTAATATCAGTTTTGATATTCAACCGTCCCATTAATTACATAAAACATCAACTCAAGTGCAGCACTGCACTGCTTTCAATGGCCTTGATGCACTCAACATGGAGCACCACGCATAAAACAATGTCAGCATAGCACATTAAACAAGATCCCCAAACAAGATTGTTTTTTTTCCTACGGTAAGCTGACTCTCCGTCGAGTTGCTTCTTAAAAGCCTCTCTGTAACTAAGCCCAGACATTAGACTCTCAACATGACCAGGTGATAAATCTAGTAACAGTATTACTCAAGCTCCTAAACTCCATCTAATAGGATCCAGCCTAGCCAAAAATCCAACGGCTGCCCTCTTGAAAAGCCACATTTGTGTCAGCTTAGGAGGAAAAAGTCATTGAAACAAACCAGGAGCCTTTATTGCAATCAGTGGCGACAATGTCATCCTGTCGAGAATCTTGTACCTTCTTTTGAAAAGGAATTAGCATGGGCCCACATCTTTGAGGTAATCCTATTATGCAAGGAGACTAGAGGCTCTCTCCTCTCTCAATAAGGGGTCAGGCCCTTAGTGACCTTTCCCTTTACTGGGACAATAGACTAGTGAGCAACACAATGAGTGTTGCTCAGTCCCAATGCAGTGGCACACACAAGAGGCTTTTGTCCAGGGCCAACTAAGTACACTTTTCCAACAAACATTTTGGCTTCAGTTTTAGACCCGGGGTTAGACGCCCATCAAAGGAAAAGCTAAAAGTCCACAGGCCTTTGTTTATGTCTCAAATCTATCATTTTATTAGCAACCTGCAGGGTTTTGTAGCTCTGTGCAACAGCAGGCTAATGACATGGGCCAGGCAGGAGGAATGCCATGCTATTTTGTGTGTACTTGGGCAAGCCGTGCGATAGTGTGACTGATGTAGCTGGCACAGGTCCACTTAGGGGCAGTTAGAGACACTGCAGATGGCCCAGTAGAACCATCAAACGAGAGAAGGCAGCCGGCTTTTCCCTTCTGAGCGTGGGAATGGCCGTGTTTTTGTTCAGACCCAGGGAAAGGCCTCGTATCTCATACATGAAGGCTATGGCAGTAGCTAAACTGCAATTAGAACAACGACATTCATTTTCATGAAACACAAACTGTGTGACTTAAGTATGTCTTGGCAAAGCCTTAAATGTAGGGTCTGCAATTCTGTAGTACAAATTGGTACAAATCAGCAGCAAGTGTCTGGAAATTCTTTATCTGTTTTTGGCCCAAGCATCATTACCACAAATACTACTTTAAATGGTCAGATCTTTATAGAACTATTCTTGTAAATGGAATGTGTGAACAACCTTCATGTACTTCATGTAATGTGAAGGTTTAGAACTGCATGTCCAAACTAATAACCATTTAGCAGCCTTTAGCTTTAAGAGTGCATCTGGTTTTTGCCCAAGCAGCACTGTTATAAGTATCTGGAAGCACATTGCATCTGTTTTTGGTTCTACAAGGAGGTCCAGACGAGAGGTACCCAGACAAGATCTTATCAGTCTTGGCCAGACAAGTCACCGTCTCTCCGATCAATTTCCCACTGTTGTGATTGGCAATAAAACCCTTCTAACAGTGGTGATTGGAAAGCACATTAGGGGTTGATCAATCAGGCCAAATGTTCAGCTTAATAATTGATGACAGGCAATATACACACAGTCTGAATGGAGGACTCCTCTTTGGGGTATGACGAATGCAGGCGCCGTGAGTAATTGATGGGTGTCCTGTCTGTTGGAGGTCTACGTAGTAGTCACTGCATTAACTGATGGTGATAGATTTTGCTTCATCCAAGCAAACATTAAAAAAAAAAAAAAATAGCACACTCCAGCATGATGGTGTACAAGAAGAGGATTATTATGGAGGCAATGGTCTGTTTTTCAGGGTGCAATTCTTGGGTCACTAGGCTTAGATTGAACCAGCTCAATCTGAGACCACACAGTTGGCCCACATGTTTCAGCTGTCCTTGGATTAATGTATACAAATGTAGAATAAGCGCTGGTGGAAAGAAGAGGGCGACTGCAGAGGCAAACTTTAGTGTGCAATTCTGAGCCACTGAATCAGCTTAGATTGAGATTGGATAGCCAGGTCCAAAAATTTCAATGAGCCTTGAATTAATGTATACAAACACCATTAGCCATTTCACTTGGAAATGCGTTTTATAGAGCAAACAAAGAAGCCCTTGGCACTACCCATCCCAGTGCTACTTAAGCTGTGTAGCAGCAGCAGAAACAATGACTCTTTGTTTGCTGTGGTCAATGGACTGCTGTTCCTCATCCCGATAAAGAGGAGAGGAGACAGGCATTAGCGAACTCTCTCTCGCTCTCCACTGTCAATCTTCGACTCCAACCCCGGCCTAGGCTCAGGGGCATTGTTATAAATTACGACGCCGGCCGCAGACGGCCAGTCTGCATGGCCAGTCTCTCTAACCTTGTTTTCCCCCTCCAACCTTTTGGCGTGCTCCCCTTTGATGTGTGCTGCCATTATGCCTAATGGCCTTCATCTCGCACAAGCTGTTGAGGCTTCGTTAGAAGACGTTCAGGTGGCTGGGGAGTGCAGAGCTGCTCTCGATAAATCAATGCCAATGCCTCAAGGAGTTTGGAAAGGACTGTAACCATATGGGACTCCAGCGCATCATAAGACAAGTGCGTTTAGGTCATAACTAAGGAGTTGCATCATAGGGCAGCGGGTCATGGCTTGCCAGCTCATGAAGACTCAACTGAAAAGCCAATATGTGCAGAGGCAAATGTAGCCTAATCTCAATGTCAGTAACAGTAACAGGTGATGCCTAGTTCTCAACTAGAATCCTCTTGCATGGTCAGCTGCAACAGCCAGGGAACGAAAGGGACTGGAGTCCATTAGTCAGAGTAATTTCCTTGCTATTGAGTTGTCAAAGTGATGGCTGTCGTCTCAATCTGCCACAATGACACAGCTGTAACACAGGGCAAGACCGAATAAATAACAAGGGGGAGAACTAGAGAGAGAGATGGAGAATAAGTGAAACTCATGGTGCACCACTTCCATTAATTGGATCAGTACTGGCCACTACATTGCCCTTTTTTGGAGGGGGGTAGCTCAAGGATTTCCTCCTAGTGTATCCCGGGGACAATTAGCGCACTGGTCAGCAAAACTAAGTGTGTCCATCTAAACCAATTACACGGCCTAAGTGGAGGCAATGCTAGCCAGTGGCGGGAGGATGGCTCCTGCACTGATTAACTGGCAGACACATTGACCTCTGCTGCCCCCTTAACTCCCTGAGGGGGAAACCACTGTCATAAGCGATAAATCTGACCCTCGCTCCGCTCCAGCTTAGCAAAGAGCTCTGAATAACCAATATCCCATTAGGCATGAGGTGGGCATGGCTAATAGCATAAACATGGCTCCTGGTGGACTGATCTTTGTCAGGACTATTGAGGTTATAGTCGGTGCAGAGAGTGACACAATGGGAAGTCAACAAAAGGGCCAATCTTTGTGATGCGATTAAGAATTTGGAGGAAGTCCTTTAGGCTTCTGGTTTTGTGTGAGTCTGTGAAGCATTGGGCTGAGGTATTGATGTTAGTCAGATGCACCTATTAGATGCATGAAGCTTTGCTTCATTACAGAGAAGCTTGCTCTCAAGAGAATGAACAATAGATGCCTAGTTATTTAGTAAGCCCTGACCTTCAGAATGATGTATTTTTTGTACCTGCTGTTTAATTACTGTCAAAAATGTACCTTAAATCCATCTGAGTAATATATTTCAGTATAATGTAATTATGAGCTACCAATGCATCGTACGGATAGGGAACTGTGTGTTATACTCACTGCTGTTTATTCATTATACAACTTGCTGTTTGTGGGTTTTTCCTTGCTAAGAAACCATACTGATCCAAAGCCGACCTTTAAAGTCATTCCCTTTAAAGATTTCTTAGCTGCTCCCCCTGTGGTGATTCAAAAACGGATGCGATCAATGTCAGCAGATCATCGTTTCTACACTGCTCCTCATAAATTAATGTTTCACTAATAATTTTGACAGGAACAAGCAAATGAAGAAAGCCCCCTTACAAGAGTGAAGTAGCTCAAGCTATGATTAGCACTTTTGGTACCACTTTAAAATAAGACTAACCTAATGGTTTACTAATTAGATCTTAAAAACCTTAAAATCATGCCAAAACATTTATAACACATACATTTAAAAGGCAAAAGTGACTTGATCGCCTAATAGTAAACCACATTTACTACTAAAAAGAACACAATGGTCACTGTGGTACCCCTCTTGTCACTGGCGTGATACCCTAAAGGATACATCTCAGTACCTTTAGTGAGGAAACATAATTGTACCAAAATCCATTGAAATTATATTTAAGTTGTATTGACTCCACACACTCCGTTGTTTTCATTGTTCCATTTTTAAAACATGAGATTATGAAAAAGGTACAACTATGTACTTTTCAACTGGGAAAAACCTATTTAAGGTTCACAATTAGACCTTAAAACTACTGTTGTACTTTGTTGGTATATTTACATTGTTTGTACCTTGACGAACTGAAATGCACCTGCACAGAACCTTCATTTCTAACAGGGTGCTTAGAGACCTTACTTTGTCTTTTTCATCAGTCAGCAGACCTGTCAGCTTAAATGACATCTATATTAATCACAATCAATGTGTTATAACTGCTTATTAATGGTTAATTATGTGTTTGACTTAATAACCATTAACAAACTTATATTAGCCATTTACAAACCCTCTATAAAAAGGTCGTCTTATAAGTAGTGCTGTAGTTAATTACTGAGCCTGACTGAGTTTGTCTACTCAACTTGTACAGTGATTTCAGAAATTTCGTTGTGTACCGACAACCCTGGTTGGATGCATCAGCAGTGGAAAGTACATCCATTCCTGAACATGAGTAACGTTTACATTATCTATTTTGTGCAGGTTGACCTGACTTGTGCTTTATGTTCGAGCACAATGTAAGACAAATGTATTTTCTTAGTAGCAGTTCTAAAACTGCCGTAATACCTGAGCTAGTGGCATTTCAATAACACAAAACACGTGAAGATGACCAGCTGAAGCCTGCCTGGTTAACATAACTCTAGCTATTATTAGTGCTTTATAAAGTTTGACTGTTCCTTGTTAATAGCTGTTAATATGCAATTCTTTGTGACACTTTGTCACAAAGAATTGCATCCTTTAACAAACACTCCTTTAACAAACACTCAGACTCTCAGTAACATATCAAAAGACATATGAGGGTTAGGGTTAGGTTTTGGGTTGAGGCCAAGGTCATGGTTAGGACCAGGGTTAGGGTTAAGTTTTGGGTAAGGTTAGGTTTTGCATGATGGAAGTAACATTCCCAAAACACCTGCTTAATGCAGGTAACGTAGCAACAGAACATCTACAAGATATTTACTTACGTATTCAAATGCTTCACTACTGCTACTTCACAGATATGTAGTTGATGTGTTACTGATGATCTGTTAGCAGTTTATTAATCATCTACAAAAGGACTACTCCAAATAAAGTGTTACCAAAAAGCCTAAACACTAAGCATATCACACGTGTCAGTCCTTCATTTGTCCACTCTTTCCTTTTGTGTACCTACTGACACTTGAACTCTTTCCCCCCCCATCTTTCCCCCCCATCTTAAACCCAACCTGTGCTTTTCAGGATTTTCCCAGCATGCTCATGTTTTACAAAATGCACATTGACTTATGTCGTCATGATGACTTCATTAGTGTAATCCAAATACATGGATAAGTCCAGCTTGGGCTGTTATGGCTGTGATGACACTGCATGCACACTTAAAATGGATCATTCTTCAAAAAGTTCTTTAGTAAAGAAAATGGTTCTATATAGAACCATGAACACTCAATAACCTTTTGCATAATTAAAGGGTTCTTTGCATCATGAAAGGGTTCTTCAGAGTGGTGGAGAATTTGTTGTAGATGGTTCTACCTTTACCTCTCAACATTAATGCAAATGGTTTTTATATAGCGCTAAAGGGGATGTTGTATTGTTACAATGTCAAGCATGTAACAGTAGTAGAACCATTTTTGGTCCTTTATAGAACCTTTTTTTTTAACTAAAGAAGTCTTGAAGAACCATGAGGGAATATTACAACAGAATTTTATGAAAAAAAGCTATTTTGAGAAGATTTGCAAACCTTATATTTCACGACCATGAGACTGAAACAAAAGACAAAAACCCCAAAATAAATAATTAAATAAATAAATAAATAAATAGGTTGTGCTGTAAATGGCTTGATGATAAGATGAAGGTCTAATGACATCAGGAGTGGAATTGAAGATTTTCATTCTAAAATGCTGTTCTATTCAAATTCTATTTGTAACAATTTGAATATATTGAGTTTTTGAAGAGAATAACAGCTTAAAATGGTTTATAATTAATGCTGAAATGAAACGAAACGAAACGAAACCTTTCCACTCCAGAAGTGACTGAAAAAAATTTAGAACAAAAGATTAATAATGCAGCCACCTTCTAAGTCTGAACTTTGTTTACAAGAAGCATAAAAATAGAAATTAAGTCTACAGAAAAAAATGAAAATTTTAATAAGTGAAAATCGTCTCTGACTTTTATGCTGTATGTAACCAAGAAATTTGAAAAAGATATTGCCATGTATTCTGTGACATGGTCTTTGATGGTCTTACAATGACAAACCATGGCAAAAGCAAGATTAACCTCCTGTAACTGGTTTTCTGGCCACCTGAACTGACAAAAGGTCTTCAATAAAAATAACCAAGACTCTCTAGAATTGATATTGCATGAAAAGAAATATTACATTGCTTTGTCTCACAGGTTTCTGCCATGCATCACATACATACATACATACCCTTATTGTGTTTTAATTCAATGACAAGTTCAGGCCCTCTTTCAGACTGTCCGTAACCGAATCAGAGGGACAACAGAATCCATTAATACCCAGAGGAATGAGGCAGCCCCCCTCCCTGTCTGTCATAGAGAAATCACATTTCGCCCTTTTCCCTCCTGCTTTTGATAGATCCCTTTGTTCTCCGGCGCCATTATGCATGTCAAGTTGTAACAGCATTTCTACAGGCCGAAAAGCGAAAGCACGGGTTTGAATTAGAGCCATTACCATGAATCATATTTGAAAATGTCAGGGCCCAAAAGAAGCAAGAGGTGTACGGCAGCTCGGGCCCTCAGATCCTGTCTGACGTCCCCCCAGTGCTGATTGCATTATATTAATGTATCAATTACACTGAATGTGATTGCCCTTTGACTAGGGATCAAAGCAGAATCTCTTGGGCGAAGAGATCATTGGATTAGACAGGGGTGCCGGCAGCAACAGATACATCGCTAGAAATAATCGGTTGAGGGTGCTTGGAGGGTCATGCGTTGCCTGTTAGTATCATCGCTTGTAAACTTTGGTCCTTTCATGCTGATCTTGGGCCAGCTGTGCTTCACTTCTAGTAACTGATGTTCAGAGGAAGCACTTGCCTGAGATCAGCGTAAACCTTCTCACCGCGTGGTCATGTGTTTCAGCTTCTCCAGCACCTGCTGGGAAATATATTGCTTTTGTCCTGTCCTGTTTGACAGTGGTGCTGTGTGTCTGTCTCCAGGCATACGTGAATGGGTAGACTGCAGCTGGATTGAGGGCTGGCCGCCGTTCCATAAACACCTATTCCGTCTGACTGAATTCATCTGGCAGGACTTGCAAGAACTGTGTAAACTGATTTCTGAAATTTCACTCTACTGACAACCCCAATTGGATGCATCAGCTTCACTTTGACCAGTGGTGGAAAGAACATCCGTTACTGTAATGAGTAATTCTTTCCCGTATTTGCAGCTCTTTTGTGTATTTGTACATGACTTGTACTTAATGCTTGAGCACAATTTAAGTGAAATATGCTTTTTTTCCCCCCAGTCATGGTTCTAAAATTGCCGTTTACGTGTGCTGCCTCAGCTTGCCCTGATCACACTTTTGACTGATTCTTATTATCTGGGCCCAACGCTGGCTCGCAATCCTCAACCAGCAAACACTCCGCCAATAGCTATGATCCTTTTCCCAGACCTCGGTTCATGCTGTGTCTTCAGCAAAAACTATTATTCTCAAAAGGGCCCAGATTGTGTGAGTGTCTTAACAGATTTGTGTGCCGTAGCATTGTGTAACGACATAATGTGCTCTGAGGTTTCCCAAATAGGAAAAAGGAGGTTGTTTCCAAAGCTCTACCACGAGAATGGCGCTTTTCAGAAAACGGACTGTGTGTGGTTCAGCTTTCACCAAAGAGGGGATTTCCCTTTGAGGCTTTTTGCTTCTGGTTGTTTTTGGGAAAAGCCTTAGGGAACGAGGTTTTAGTATTTTGGGAATGAATGTGAAATATGACTGGTAGTCATAATGGAACACCACTGGGAGCAGAGTCACTCCACCATCTTCCAAAGCTTGGTCTGAAAAGGTTTCCACTCGGGCACTGGCAAACTTTGTTCTTGTAAAAGGGAATTCCACTGATTTTTCAAAATATGTGCATAATCATAAATTACTGTGCAGGTACATTTTTTGTTCATCAAGGTCCAAATGGATCCTCTAGTAGTACAACAATGGTTTTAAGGTCCAACTGTGTACCTTTTTCCCCCAAAACAGAATAATTCATTAAAAAGCCTGAAGATGAGATGTGTGGAGTTAATACAACTTAGAAAATATAGTTTCAGTGGATTATGTTACAATTATGCTTCCCTCACTATACTTCTAAAAAGGTACTGAGATGGACCTTTGAGGGAAGCACCCCTCTGAGAAAAGGGGGACTTCTCCAGTGACAGTTTCATGCCTTTTTCTGAAAGTGTAGGAGTTCGTGCACATCCAGCTTGACCAGTCCTCGAAAGAGCTTGCACATTTTATACAACCACTACAAACAAGTAAATCTGTGAAGTGCTTAGAAAGATGGTCCTTCAAGGGTTCTTTAGTGAAGAATACAAAATCATAACCATTCATTCTTCAGCCTGATGCAGAACATGTGTATAAAACAAGTACCTTTTTGAAAATGGTTCAATAAGCCACCAAAACAGCTTGACATTGTAACAATAGAATCACATAACACCATCTGCATCAATCTGAAGAACCTCTCACCATGCCAAGATTCATTTAATCATGCAAAGAGTTGTTTGAGTGGTCATGGTTCTATATGGGACCATTTGTTTGCTAAAGAACCCTTGAAGAAGAAATACGAAGTTTTTGGAAGCAGTTGCTCTACGTGCTGTGACTGAGCCTTTCATAGCAATGTAGATAATGGATGTTTTTACATTGTGTTGATTGCCGTTTAGGTGATTAGCTGCTGGGTTCATATTGGTTCTGCTAGTGCTACTGGATGCTATAAGTACTTTATTTGAATACAATTTCTCAGATTCCTCAAGATTTTAGAGAACTTGTTCAGTTGGCAGAGAGCATGTGTGGATGATCTACCAGTACCTGCTGTAGCCAATTTTCATTGTCACTTTGTTTTGTATGTTCTAGGTTCTCATCAAGTACACTTCATTTCCTATTAGTCTGTAACTAGGCTACTTTTAAAACAAGTTAAATAAATATTTAACTTATTTAAATATTAACTTCATATAGATAAATATCATTACACAAATACTCATTCTTCACAAACCTACACATTGCAAGCCACCACCTCCAATTCTCTTAAAGATGGTTATTCAAATGTTCTATACACTGTTAGAAATAAACATACTGTGCAGGTACCTGGTTCATTCATTAAAGTACAAACACTAAGTGAACCCTCAAAAAGGTATAACAGTGGTTTTACGGTCCAGTGGTGTACCTTACATGAGTCTTTCCTAGTGGAAAAGTAGGTATTTGTACCTTTTCATAACCAAATGTTTTAAATCAGAACAATAAAATGAAAAGCCTGGAGATGAGATGGGAGGTGTGGAGTCGAGACAACTTAGAAAGTATCATTTCAGTGGATTTTGATAGTTATGTTATCTGAATAAAAGTACTGGGATGTACCCCTGAGGGTGCCACCACAGTGACAAGAGGGGTACTGCCCCAGTGACAGTGTCGTACCTTTATTTCTGAGAGTGTAGTACATAAAATGGTTCTGATTGGAGCCATGAGTTCCATGTAGAACCATTCATTCTTAACTGATTTTTTGCTTGGTGAAATGGTTTTTCCAGATTGATGGAGAATGTGTTGTACATGGTTCTATACACAACCTTTTTGAAATGGTTCTATATAGCACCAAAATGGGTTCTTCCATTGTTACAAGCCTGACATTGTATCTCTGGAAGAAGTCTTTTTGCTGCTAGATAAAACCATATATAAAATACCATATACAAAAGTTTGAAGAAGATACTGAAATTAGGCATTTTCCTATAAATTACAGTTCAGATTTTCTCTGTTTGCCTAGTTTTATATATTGGGAATTTTGTATTTAAAATATGCGATAGTGTGTTGCCTGTAGAGGATGTGGTAACTTATTTTAGCTTTGAAAATCAAGGTGTCATTTGACCGGGGACACCCAAACTTTTGCAGATGACCATGGGTCAGTATACTAAAATTCATTTGTAAAGTAAGACAAGTAGATGCATACAACAGTGTCAATATCTAATATTTAGAAATATGTCAAACAAAAAGATATATTACAAACTTTACACATTTGGAAAGATATATGGAAATACATTTCTTTGCATGAGTGTACTCAAAGTTTATTTGCCAAATTAAATATTTCACACACACACCTTATGTTTAGAGGACCGAAATGGTTCTTCTATGACCTCTATAAGGCCTTGTTTTGCAGAAAGAAGAAAAAAAAATATCCTTCATATTTTTTTCAAAAGATGTGTAATTTTAGACAATGAACCTAAAGGAAGTCAAAATGTGGACACAAACCTGTTGACACAGATGAGAAATTGAATGCAAGTTTAATTCATATTAATCACAGTGCAATGATCATCTAATATAATAAACTATACTCACATTAAAAATAGCAAGACAAAAGTAATACTCTTCAATATCGAAGAGTTAAAATACTGAATGTTAGGGAAAAGTTGGAAAAATAGAAGATCACTGCTTAATAAAAACAAAAAAAAAAAATGCAACATTGCAAATGTGAGATGGTGGTTCAAATGATCTACAATCTAATGTTCTGTAATGGCTCTAATGGCCTAGACCTAAATGGAATAGCAGTGAAGCTTATGTAGTAATCTTTATTTCACTGTTATTACCTTTTGTGTGGCTTGGATTAATGTTTTCCCTTCAGATTGTGCATTATAGTTTATGGAGGTTTAACAGTAAAAATGTGCTATTCTGTAAAAACGAGACGCATCCAGACAGGAAACATCAGTAGCTGAAGAGGTGTCCAACCTCCTGGCCTGGGCCATTGTGACTTAAATGTAGGCTTTAAAGAGCAGGCTTTACAGTGATGGAGTTTATCTAGGCTAATCCCTTCACTTTGCGCTATTATCTCCATCCGAAGCCCATCTGATTAGACTGCCTTTCCCATTATATTCTAATATAGAGAGCTCCATTTGGTGTTTGTAGTGGTGAGCTAAAAATCACAATATGGATCAAAGCACAGCTTTACATTGCCGGCTTAGTGCAGAATGTAAAACGCTGCACTTTCAAAAATATTCCACTGCTTCTGAAGCATGAACTTGCTAGCATGAATTGTGAGGTATTTTTTCCCCCTGCTATTCTTGCACAACATCAGAAGACACCTCTCCACATCGCAAGTGCATGTCATTCCCTCAGACACCTCCTCATCCCTACATGACTCCAATTAGGCCAAGTGATCCATCTCACTCCATCTATCTCACTGCTATAGCCAGACAAGGCCGGAGCCTGACACTTCGGCAGTCAAAGAGCGGCCACGCTGGACATGTTAATGCACACGCATGCACATGCTCCAAAGGGAGAAGCGTTCCCTTGTCAATTTAACGCCATTAGAGATGGTGTGGGCTTAGCAGCTGTCAGGAACACTTCACGCTCACTCAGGCTCTGAGATAAAGTACCTTTCAGCACCCACAACGTGGACAAAAATTCTCTCTATGGCAGAGCACAGAGAAAAAAAATGGACTAAACAAAAATTGTTGGCTCAGATTAGTTTTCTCTTTCAAATAATTTGGGAGCCAATTCCAAAAGTTGATTCAGGACAGTGATCAAAAACATAAGAAGGGACAAGGCATAACATTAATTACACTAATAATACCATTATTGTTGACAATGACAGGAGATCCTGACATATCCTAATACACGCCCTATTCATTTGTTCTTTAGGGACACAAGATGTCTTGCATGCAAAAGTACGCCAAAAAAGTGGAATTTAGTTACTCTACAGACGAATATGGCACCGTTTTAACTGTAGTGTAATTGCAGTTTAACATTAACAATAAAAGCATAATGTGTAAAATGTGCCACAGGCCACATTTTATGCCCCTCCCCAGTATGTTAAACTCAGCAAATAAACAGTAGTTGTGCATTTAAAATGGGCCAGTTATGGGCTGGAGGTTAGGAAACCAGCCCTGTGACTGGAAGGTCACTGGCTCAATCCCCTGAGCTGACAGTACGTGACTGAGGTGCCCTTGAGCAAGGCATCTAACCCCCCCCCCCCCCCCCCCCCACTTTCGAGCAAAACCCTTTTGCCTTTGTGAGGCTACAGTGTGAACTAATACAGTAGAAGGGCCACTTATTTTCCACGTAGAACAGCAACCAGAGGGTGCCCTAACTTTTGCACTTGACTATATGACCTATTAGATCTTAGCAAGGCAGCTCGAAGAGCTAATACCAGCTGAATTACTTTTGCTGACTATGGCTGGCTTGTTAAACTGTACGCGATTCTCCCCTGTCGACTTCATAGGAGGGGCAGATGTGTCAGCGCAGTTTTTAAATTAATTGATTTATTTAATTAGAGTATTGAATATGTTTGGTATCAACTCTAATCCCTAGTGTTAAAATGTGCTTTTTAAAATGAACCTTTACACAGGCTACAGTTTATGTGTTTAATCCCAACTCCATGTGTTAAATTCAGCCAATCAGCAGTAATTGTGCACTGAAATCGAAGTGGGTTGTATGTAGAGGACGAGTTTGTGAATCACAGATCAATTGGTTCAAAGTCAGAGCTGAAAACACATTTCAGGCTTTTGATTTGGACTTAAACGTGGAATAAACACGTTTTGCTCTGAATGACCTTATGCCTTGTGGTAAATGATTCAGTAGGGCCAATTGCAGCTGATGTTCAGCAGAACTTTGCTAGTCATACACGGACTAGCGTAAACACGGCTTAACCCACATAAAACCATAATAGATTTGTTACATAGTCAACTTACGTGCAGAAAAGGGTGCGTTTTTGTAGTGACCGTTGTTAATGATGAGCACCGGTTTTCAGACTTTGGGGCACAATTTACTTCAAAAACAATGGGCCTTATTTACCAACATCCCCAAGTTCCTAAAGTTGTTCTTCAGAAAGGTCCTCAGAAAAAATGTCTACAACAGATTCACAACCCCAGAATTGTTTACATTGTGTTTGAGTACGTAGATTCTGTACTTGCTCAAAATAAGAATAAAAAAAATTTTAAAAACGTGAATGTCTGAATCTTCCTGAAAACTGCAGAAGTGGATTTAATAAGTAGTTTCTTCCTAAGAACAGTTGATGAATGAAGTCCAGCAGATCTAACTGCTCATCATGTGACCATAAAGGGACAGGGATGCAGTATCACTTCCCACCTCTGCTCTAAAATGCAAAAACAAAACAAAAAACAAACAATCGGCTGAAGTGTTCCTTAGGCTCAGGTGCTCCTAATCATTCAATGTTTTTGTTTTGTTCAAACAAGTCAAGTGACTGACATTCTACAGACCTTGATTCAAAATGTCCAGATGAACAAAGCAAAACGGTCTAGACTGGCTGAGCTTTATAAGCGTGAGGCTGAAAACCAGCACTGGAAGTTCACAGCAACAGCAGTTGATCTACTCAGACTGTGGTGTCTGGTGCCATCTAGTGGCTGCTCACAATACTTCAGCCCAGCAGCCAGTACTGTTAGCACGTCATCCAATTACGTTTCACATATTTTCACCCTTTGTTTTTTTTAAATAAATAAATAAAATAAATAAATAAATAAATAAATAAATAAATAAATAAATAAATAATGTTTATTTTGTTAAGATTTAGGCCATGAAAAATTCAGTATGTTCTAAAATGCTAGTACTGCTAATATCCTTTCCATCTTTCTTCACCTATTGCCTGATTTTTATATGAAGTCGCTCAGACAAAAGTGTAATTATACTACAGAACATTCGGCTTCAACAACGGTAAACAAAGTAATTAGCCTAGCTTCATTTAGCATGCTTAAGCTAGCCCAAGGTGGAGAACAGTTACTTGACCTGCACCTTATAGTGGCAAATGTGAGTTTTAAAGATGCCACAGACCAGCTCTTTACAGTGGAGCTCGCTTTGGTGTGGTCAAAGTAGTGGGTAGCTGACCTAAGCGTGGTTAGCAGCACTAGCCTAGCTAACACTCACTGGGCGGAAGGCAGGAAACACCCTGGCTTCTGCATTAGCTACATAAACAGCCAAGCTTTAAGCCGTGTTATTCATGTACTGCATCATTACAGGCCACATTTAGTCATGACCTAATAATTAGAATATCTAAAAATAGTTACTAGTGCGACTATGTAGTGTGGGGGAAGAGCATTTAAAATGAGAGTCTAAAGAGGACAATCAACCATAGCAAGCAGGCTGACGAAAACAGCAGTTATTCATTTTTCTGCAATAAATAAATAAATAAATAAATAAATAAATAAATAAATAAATAAAATCAGGTGAAATTGGCATGAATTTCATGTTTTAAACTGGTTTGTGCTGGTTAATGAACTTCACCCAACAATGTCATGCTGGTTGACCAGCATCCAAAACAACACATGCTGCTTAAGTTAAGTTTAAGTGATACTTTTCTAATCCCACAACCGGGGAAAGTCCACCTCCGCATTCAACCCACCCCTGAAGTGAAACACCACACACACACACACACACACACACACACACACACACACACACACACACACACACACACACACACACACACACCGGCAGTGAGCACACTTGCCCGGAGCGTTGGGCAGTTCTATCCACGGCGCCCGGGGAGCAATTGGGGGTTAGGTGTCTTGCTCAAGGACCTCAGTCATGGACTGTCGGCACTGGGGATCGAACAGGCAACCTTCCAGTCACAGGGCCAGTTCCCTAACCTCCAGCCCACGACTGCTGGTGGCCAGCCAAGCTGGTCTGAGCCATTTTTTCTAGCAGATTTGCGACTTGAATGTGAAGAACGTCTAAATGTTTTATTTTCAAAATTTTCAAGTAAGCTTGTTGAGAAGCATTAGATTAATTTCCATGGCAGATCAAAATCGTGTTCGTCTTACTCTAGTGACTCGTCTTGCTTGCGTTAATTGGCCAAACAAATATTTCATGTTTCCAGTACATTTTGATTTTGTTTCACGGCAACCGCAAAATGCAGTTGCGTACCGTTTTGGAATTTCTGGGTTGAGCTATTCACGGTAATGCGCGTGTTTAAATGCTGTTTCCGTTGTGGCACTTGTACATGATTCTTTTAATATGAAGAAAGCTGCAGTTTTGCTGTTTGTTTCATCAGTGAGGCCATCTTTGTGAAGAGGTATGAACGGTCCTCACAACAAACTTCCCACTCATTGCTCACTAGCTGCTCAGCGCAAAGCGCTAGCATTTCACCCCCATAGAGCCAGCAGTTTCTGAATTAATCTGATTGCTACAGGGAAAACGTTGATCACCATAGATTAAAAACTGACTATATGGCATGTGCAGCGCATCATATAGATTACTCAGCTGGGCTTGGAAGAGAAAAGAAAGGAGACCACCGATAGTCTCATATTTTTCTAATAAGTGAGTAAACCAGCTTAGCCTGCAGTGCATCAACTGCATTTTGATTTAATGCGTCTTGAGATGTTATGAAAAACAAAGTGAAAATCAAAATTGGACTCATTTGTGTCATTTCGGCAAAGCTTAGAAGTGCAAACAAATTCCTCAATAGCTTATAGATCCTGTGTCTGGTCTTGGTCAACAGCAATAAAGATGCACCAGCGCTGATCTTCCTCGGTAGTCTGTGTTTTTCATTTTCCCTTTATCGAGAATCATGACCATGCTGACAACACAAACAGGAGGAAAAGGGAAAAAAGATCAAAGCCTCGCTAACCCTGTCCCGACCCCAAATCCACTCCGCTTAAAAGGATTAAAAACAAACATCTGTCTGCTCTCTCCAGCTCTTTTTTGCTCCCAAAAGCAAAGCGGCAGAAAACAGCTGGAGGAATGCTGCTTCTCGCACAGAGGAGCTTCCGCCAGGCCTGCAACAACACTGGCCCCTGGAGGGCCAAGAATGACGATAAGAGCCTTTTATCTGTGTGCGGCTTTGGGCCTCGCTGTGGAAAGGCGGCGGTGAGGACGAACGGTGCTGGACGAGGCTTATTTTGGGTGGGCATGGTGCCAATGTGGGCCCAGTGTAAGGAAAAGCACTTTAGAAAGTGTTATCTATTGGCAGAGGTCCAAGTGACAGGGCTCTGGAGAGTGTATGGAGAGGAGAAATATTTGGGTCCTGTGTTTGGTGTGGAGTATGACAAATTTCCCCCTTTACGCTTTGAAGGTTAGAACTGCATTTTGGCCATCAATCAGCCAAATGACCCCTTGCCCAACCCTCACTTTGGTTATTGTTGCTTCAACTAAGAAGCTTCTACATCAAACTATGCTTTCGCTATTGAGAACTACAAACAATTTGCCTCATGAAATTCCTGCAGTTTTCCACCACACATTTTAAACAAGGACTGACCCAAATGGGAACCAATGGAAGTTAGTAGTACTTCATTTTCCAACTGCCCAAGACCATCTGGAACCATCATAATAACAACGTCTTTGGTCATTTGCCACTTTAGCCAGTGTGCTTTAACAACTACCCTGCTTGCTAATTGGCTTACCTTACTGACTGACAAACATGGGTTGTTCTCCATGCTCCCCTAACACACGGCACACATTAAACATGGATTTTTGCATTGTTAAAGAAGGTCAAGCAGTGTGTTCTTCTGGCCACATTACCACATTTTCTAGCCACTTCCTCCAAAATGCAGAGCAATTCATCAGCATTTTAAAGAGATCTGTGCCAAAGAGTGTTTTCAAAGCAGGCAAGTCATTTTTTTCTATGTTTTTTGGTTACCGAGTCGTTTGTGTAAAATCACAAGTGTTATATTACTTTATTCACCATCTTGTTGCAACGTAGCACGTTTTGAAGCAGCCGACAAGCTTTCAAGTGACAGTCAAATTTAATTTAATTTGGTGTGTATCCACCTATTGACTGAGCTGCTCGACTTGTATACAGATGATATAACGCAGCATGATTGAAAAAAATATTTGTTTGTTTCTTATAACATTGAATTAACTTGTCTTGCAAGTATCACAACTGACCTTCAGTCTCTTAAGCCATAACTTGTAACATTGTACTTCCTGTCATTTTCAGTGGAATTGTACATGAACAGTATTTGCTACTGATGAAGTTTGTGTTCATTCATAGCAGATATGCATGTTTGAATTATTCAACAAAAACCAAGGTGTTAGCTTATGCCCTGCACTGACAAACACACGTGTCTATATTTACACAGTAGAGATCAGATTACTGCCTGAGTCATTTAGACCTGGAGTTTCCCATTATTTGATTAAGTGCATGTAAATGAGTTGATCGGATTGTAAACGCACATGTAAACGCACTCAGTGATTAGACCATCCATTCTGTGGCTTGGAGCAAACAGGTAAAATGTCACCCTCCTCTCCAAACTCTTGAGATACTTGATGACCATAAATGAGATGTACAATATACTATGACCAGTCTGATCTCACCATTGAGAGTCTCAGTAACACCATGAAGACTAATGACCATGTGTGAGGGATGATGGTGAAACTGATCCCTCACCTTTAAAAAGGTGTTGTTGTACTGGACACTTCTCGGCCACTAGGAGGTAGCAAGGTACCAAGTACACCGAGGTGTCTGTAAATAGGCCGCTCCTGATAACATATGAAGCTGTACATCAGGTCAGTTAAACAGCCATCAGACTCGCTTTACCCGTTTCTCACAAAATAAGCTCAGCTATGACTCTCCACAGAAGGGTGAACACTACCCTTTTTTGTCAGACTTGTTTTAGTGTTAAACCATCATCATCACCTGTGAGGTACTACAAAAATGTCCCGAAATCCTGCCGAAACTTCAGCCTAGGCCTGGTTAATCTGCACTGCAATTAACAGAAGAAGACTGACAAGAATTTAGTCTAAAAACAGGAAAAAGGAAATAATCAGATATCGCACAAGTTTTGATTTAACAATAAGGGCTTCACTCCCTTCTGTGTAGCCTAGTTTCCCCAACTACAGCACATTTGAGCTCAAAGTGTGTTGTACTGAAGATCAGACAGCATGTCTCAGTCTTGGCCGTGCCTCACAAGTTGAGGTGGCCAGTCTTCAGACTTTCTTAACCAAACTCTTTATATCCTTTTTGTTTTGTTTTGTTTTTGAAGTGTAAACAGCACAGCAACTCAAGAGAAACAAGACAGGTCTCAAGAAGCTTTAAAGAGTAAAAGAGACGCGAGAGAAAACCCTCTTGTCTCTATTCAAAATACCGGCTGAGTCATTTGTAAGAACTCCATACAAAGACTGAGCAATGCTGGAACTGAGCTTTGCTATAAAATAGGCCTTCCCACAGGTGTAGTGCATCTCCCTTGATTAGAAGCAGCCCTGCACCACCCTCTGGTGGCCAGTGCAGGTCAAGCTCTGGTCCTGACTTACAGTTCGTTGTAAGCACAATATTTTCCCCTAAATTCATGTGTTTGGGTGATATATAAAATAAAAAAATACATAAAATACAAATGGATATTTAAAAAAAATACTATGGAGTGCCATTTGAGTCCACTACTAAATATATAAATATAAACCAGCATATGAATAAATTCATGCATTTGTCTAAGTGAACAAATAATTCACAGAGTAATTTACACACACACACACACACACACACACACAGGACATTTATTCATGTGGAAATGAAGGACAGGTTTAGTTAAGCATGAAGAAATAAGCAACACATTCATTGACACATCATTTTAATACAGTCTTGCTGTTTTATTTTGATGTTCTTTCTTCTTTAGGTCTGATCTCGCCATCAGATTCTAAACGTCTAGCTACGCCCCCGACTACATGTACATGAAGCGTTCATGGCGTATTCTTACAGTAATGTTCCGTTACTGTATTGATTACATACATTCTTTAATGAGTAATATGATAAACAGTCACCAATGTTTAATATATACTTAATACATGTACATGAATAAATCTGTTGGGGAATTCTGTAATCATTACATTTAACAGTTATTCAATCTGAGGTTATAGAATAACCATAACTTGTCCAACCATAACATTTTGATGTATAATATCCCACTTAGCTGATTTTATGTCTAGTTATAAGAGTTGTTGCTCTTCTGTTGGATCATGAGTGAGAATATTAGACTTGGACTATCAACAATGATTAGTTACTCTGTATCCCCAAAGGGTTTCGTGCTGGTGGTGATAGACTGATCTAAATATGGTGAAATTATAAATATAAATTGTCACTGTGGTCCACCCTCCTTTAATCTATGTCTACACTGCTTCCTGTCTTCAGAGAGACATGAACGTTGCATGAAGTTTCTTTAGCTCCTCGTCCATCTGCTTTCTGAGCTCATCCTGCCCACTTGGCATTGAAAGCCATATAATACGCTGATGTTCTGGTAACATGACCTTAATGAACTTTCTGTCTTCCTCCATTCCAGCCACTCTCTCATACAATTTTTTGATTTGCTCCCCAATGTTGATTTTAGTTTCACAAAGCTTCATTGCAGCTGTAACCAGTTTCTTGTTCTCTACTGAACCCTCAGGTTGTTGTCTTAGTGTTTTTATATCAGCCTTATAATTTTCAATATATTCAAAATTCTTTGTGAGAATTTCTTGCATTTCCTGGCGTCTTTTTCTTATTATTGCTTCTCTCTCCTCCATGTCTCTAAACATCTGATCAACATCACATCTATTCTTGTTTCCTGCAACCATCATTTCTATCTTCTCCAGCAGCTCTGAGACCTGAGAACCATCTCCACTGTCCTTAATGTTGAGACAGTGAAACCTGTTCCCACATTTCTCTACAAGTCTCTGGACCTCCTGGGTTCCTGACTGGATAAACTCTTCAATGTTCTCTTGGACTTCATCAGTAACAGTGAAAAGGATCATGGCGTTCCTCCAACATCTCTCTCCAAAAATCTCCTCCATTTGCTCCAGTATGCCTCTCTCCTCTCCTGTAGGCTCCATCAATGGTATGACTAGGAGGAAGGCATGTGGCTCTCTGGCACAAAGACTGACAATAAGCTCCACATTCTCTTTCAGCTCTTCAGGAGTGTCCACCACAGTCACCTGCCTCCCATACACCTCCCCCTGTCTACCCTCACTCTGTTGCTTCAGTGTAGATGCTCCAGCCTGGCTCCTCTCCTCTCTTCCCAGGATTATGTTTTCCGCTGCAGACCCGGTCTTCCCCACTAGTACCAGCCTCAGGTTAGTGGCAAGAATAATTTCTGAAAATTTCTGAAAACCTGGAGCACAAACAACATATATAGCTGTAAGTGGCAATTCGGGGGTCCAAGGAAAATTAAGCTCAAATGAGGCCCATTTAAGGATCAGGTAAAATGTTACTGATCAAATTAATGCAAATAAAATATGGCAAACGTGGCATTGAATCACCAGCTGAACAAGAAATATGTTTAATCTTGAACCAACACACTTTTTAAACCTGGGATTTGAACCCAGGACCACTGAAATGTAAGCCAGATATTCAACCAGCAAGCCACAGCAGGATTTTCCCCTACCCAGTGACTTCAAAGACAGCATATAAATTGGTAAATGCAGAGACCCAAGCAGAATGAGGTCAGGTAAAACATTAAAGTTTATGATACCATCAGGAAATGTATGGAACATGGTTTAAACCAGACTTAACAACCTTACACACTATTTCTAAATCCTTCTAAAAAGCTCAATAACCATAGATGGACTTTAAGAAGGATGACAAGTTGGCTAGTTTTTTGGGGTTTTTTCGTGAAAAGGTAAGAATTGAGCATCAGCTAAGGTTGGCTAGCTTTAAATCAAGCAGTATGTTATCGGGGCATGGACAGTAGTAACTCTAGCAGAGTATTTTTGGAGCAGTGAGCAGTGAGCTTTTCTTTTTGGAATAACAGGCTTAGCTTTGGCTACCATTCATGCATCCAGCCATGCATTTAGTTAACATTGACAGAGCTATGAAACACATAAAAATTATACACTTGCTGATCAACCTACAGTGTAGAACTCATCCTGCTTGCCATCGTCCAAGATTAATATTGCACTTGTCCTGTGCTCATTCATGCAGGTTCAGTGTCTTCAACCTGGCAACCTGCCTGAACTTTGAGTCTGGGTAGAAGAGGGCGGGAGCCGACGACTCTCTCCAATATTTTGAATTTGCACTACAGTACCCATTTTAAACGCTTGCTGTTAGTATTACAAGTTGTTCCTTTAACAAAAAATCTTCCTAACCTACATAGATTTAGATACATTTCGGGAGTTTGCATATGTGAGATTTCTTGAACGCAAAGGTTTTGTTTTGTTGGTTTTGAAAGAGAGAATAAGTTAACACATCCTCTACAGAGAACACAATTGTGCACAATTTAATGAATAATTACAATTTATTTGCTGAAGTGAACATAAAACAAACAAAAAATATGGCCTGTACAAAAGTCGTGGCACACCATGGAATTCTGTATTTTCTTGACTTTTTTAAATGACAAAGTCTGGTTTACTATTTAAACTTCATTAAAGTTTCAAAAACTAAGATTCACTCACCAGTCTATACAGTTCATATATAGACACTAAGTTGTAAAAACCGCACATTTTGAATGTATCATTTTTCTGATGTCAAGCAAACCATCACATTTACATATCCAGCTATTCAGCCTTTAGCTCTGCCCACTTGCTCTGAAGTTATAAGGAGTGTTTTAGCCCAGATTGCTTTTTGAATGAGGTATGATACAGGACAGCCAATCAGAGCAGAGATCCTTTACCTATATCAGCCTTAAAGGCACAGTAACAGAAAGAGCCTGTTTAATTCTAAGGGAAGAACAGAAGTTGGAAGTTGTTGATGCAAATATGAGTTATGACCGTTTCTATAACATAATATTCCTCACAAATGCTTTGAGTGGACCTTGGGAAAAAAATTAAATAAAAGTATAATATAGAATATGGGCTCATAACTTAGCAAATGAATAGAAACCGCGTACTAATTCTTTTGATTCTTTTCCTTTCACATTTCAATTAAACAAAACATGGCAGTCAATGAGGCTTTAGAAGATATTTTACAGGGTTACTACTGCTGCCACACATCCCTCCAGCTCCCACTTACCCAAAGACTCAATTTCCCGAAACCCCCTGGGAGATCACGTGACTGTGGAACTCCTCAGTCCACCAAGCACCGTTCACAATCACCTGAATACTGATCTGTTTCACCCGCTCTGTTTGTAATGTGACTCTTCCAGTTTAGTTTATAACCCTGGGCTTTAGACTAGATACTAAAAACTGATCGTTTTCTGTTTGATACTTCATCTTATTATGAACTTGACCGTGTTTCTGGACTTTCTGACTTTGCCTTTTTGGGCTTTTAGTCCCATTGATCACATTTTTCTTATGTTTGTCTTTTTATGTATTTTGTATATATATATATATATATATATATATATATATATATATATATATATATATATATATTTGGACCTATGCCTGTTTACCAACTATGAGTATTGTCAAACCCTTTACAAGCAATACCTCTTTTCTTGTTTTTAACTGCCAACGTCTGGCTGGTTCTATCATGTTCCATATGTATGTATTTTTTTAATGTCCAAAGAAGTCAAACAGCTTAATTCTGGGTTAACCATGTGAAACTCAGCGAAGCAATGTCTGATCATCAAATCATCAGACATTACCACATCATGTTGAAACAGTGAGAAACTAGCTAAAGCTTTAATAAGTCATATACTCACTCATGTTCATCATTTTGTTTTCTCCTTCTTTAATTTTTTCTCCCAGTTGTTTAATTTTCTTCTGTTCTTCAGTGAAAACATAAAAATTAGTTTCTGCAGAAAAAAAAAGAAAAACAAACATTTAGCTTATTTCGAGGAGGGTATGTTGCAGACATGATCTTTAATGAGAAAAGATACAGCGCTGTACAAAAGTCTAGGAACATCCTTCATTTTTTTTCCTGTCATAATAACAATAAAGTACAAGTTCATTTTCAGATGTTTCTGAGGACGGTAATGAGATAATCCACTTGCATAATAAGGGAAATTAAGTAAGATCTGAATAAGATTCATTATAAGATTCACAATAAGATTCAGATCTGAAATAATCCACAGGTGTTTCTGTCCATTGTTCCACTCTAAAATAACAATTCAACACTGAGTCCAAAAGGATGTGTAGCTGTCAAGAAGCTCTTACTGAGAAAAAAAATCAACAGAAATCATGAGATGAAAGAACTATGCAAAGAAGCTGCTGATGTTCTCAGAACAATGGACTGACCACCCCAGAATCCAGACCTCAACATCACTGAATGTGTTTGGGAATTTTTGGGTCATAAGGTGAAGAAAATGCAAGCAACATCTAAGACTGAACTTTGGAGGTATGGAAAAATATCCCTGTAGATTTCTTTGGAAAACTAAAAGCAAGAATCCTGACAAGAATAGAAGCTGCAAAGAAGGCAAAGGGTGGGCACTGTAATAATTTCACAGAATATAGACGCTTGCGGATAAAGGAAAACCAGCAGGCTTTAATGTTGAAGTGGGAATCAAAATTGTGGTCAAAAAACAGGCAGAAGGTCAAAGCACAAAAACATTCGAAAGGGCAAATCAAAAACCAGAGTCAGAGAAAACAGGGAAAAACAAGTCATACACAGGAATACAGTCAAAAGAGTAGTAGTTTGTAGTAGAAACAAAACCTTGTGACTAATTATTGCTTAAGCCTGGGTTTATATAGGCCTGTGTGGGAACCAGAAGTCAGCTGATCTCCCTGCGCATTCTGGAAGTTTCAGGAAGCGATAAGGTCAGTTGCGCTATTCGTGACAGGCACACTAAATAGTGAAAAAATAAAAATATATATTTAGGTTCAGTTTTTTTATATATATCTTTTACTTCATGGCTATTTGGACAGGAAATTATATAAATAGAACATAAACTATCTATCTATCTATCTATCTATCTATCTATCTATCTATCTATCTATCTATCTATCTAAACAGCTATCTCAAACCAGACCACTCTTTAACTTGAGGAGATATTACTGAATTAATATTAAAAGACATTGCTTTTCTCTGATTACTGTCTGAAACGTATTCAATTTTGTGCATGAAAAATTAACTGTATTTCTAAACACATTTATTACGTGATACTGTTTCACTAGATAGAACAGAGAAATTGTATCAATATGTATTGATTAGAACTTTGTACAACATCTAATTTCAGTAATGAACTCTATCCAGGTTGTCAACTTCTGTGAATAGTCGAAACATACAAGCCCAAAACTGAACTGCCCTTGACCCACTGATCTAAGTACTCCTACTGCTTTATACCCAAACAGATTACATCTGGGCTCACATGACAGCTTGCTCTGTAGGTACATGTCTTTCCTGTTACAGTTTTCATACTTATTACCTTTTGCTTCACTTGTAGGCTTTGTTGAGTTCAGCTGGGCTCCAGATGCTGCAACTGGCTGTGAACAAGTTGGATTGGAAATTATTGTTAATTGGTGTTATGTTTCTAATAGCCATACAAAAGAAGGCTGTGTAAGAATGAGTAGAGCAGCTCTGTATCACTTTAGAAACATTAAGTAATACCAGAATTAATACCAGAATTTGGTAGTGTTCACTGTATAAATGATTTTGTTGCATCCACCTTAGAGAACAGAAGGAGGCAATAAATCCTACCTTAATACCTCTCAAATGAAAAAAAAAAATGCTCTTAGGTGATGAATTATCTTAAATACACTAAAATTCACAACAGAACCTTCAATATAGATGCATGGAAACTGAAACTGAGGAAAAACCTGACCAAAAAGGTAAAGGACTTCCTAGCTATCATAGAAGAATTGATTGATATACACATACAAAACATGGGGTTATTTTTTTATACTCTAGGCCTGTCCTAGTTTAGATTATTTTCCTGAAGATAACACCCCTGCACGATTATTTAGAGCATGAAGTGGAAAAAAGTATTCATACTCACCTGTGATGAAGGTGAACGATCTTTCTTAAAAATCTTTCTTAAGCCAAAAGTAAACAGCCAAGGAAACTGTTTGAAATGATGAATCAGTAAGTGTGTTTTTGCAGGTAAAACACTTAAATAACATTAGAATAAAAGCGATTAACCTTAAATGCAGTAAACCATAATTTAAAAAAGTTATTAGTATATTTATTAGAAGAAGACCTTTAGATAAACATACGTTTGGTTTTGGACATCTTGCTGCTCTCCAGACATTGCATGGATTTGATAATGCCATCAGCAGCAACTTATTTAATTGAATGAAGGATTGATTTGATAAGCTAGGTACAGGATAGTAACTGTAAAATACTTTGTTCCTACAGAAGAGCTTTGGAAATTAAGCTAACATACACCAAATCAAGTGTATTGCTTTTTTGTTTGTATTTAATTTATGATTTGTGTTTTGAAAGCAAGTAAATGCCTTATAAATGGCTTTGTTCTCACATACCCAAGATTATTGCACTGTTCTGTACATTTTGTATTTTATATTGAAAATTATATCCAGAATATTAGACAATATTCACAATATAGGGGTGCAACACACTGATAAATGATTATTCTCCTGATGTACATTCACTGAGCACTTTTTAGGCACACTTATATAAAACTCACTGAAGATTTTGTCTGATCCACATATCACATAGGTGCACTTGGTTGCTCTACAATTACAGACTGTAGTCCATCTGTATCTCTGCATACTTTGTTAGCCACCTTTCACTCTGTTCTTCCATTGTCAGGACCCCTGTAGGACCACCACAGAACAGGTATTACATGACATGGTGGTGCTGGACTGAGAATAGTCCATCAACCAAAAATATCCAGCCAACAGCGTCTTGTGGGCAGTATCCTGTGACCACTGATGAAAGATTAGACGAAGACCAACACAATCTGTGCAGCAGCAGATGAGCTATTGTCTCTGACTTTACATCTACAAGGTGGACAATAATGATAGATACAAGGTAGGTGTACCTAATAAAGTGCTCAGTGAGGGTATAATGTCATAAAAGGACATAACTTAAAATCACTGTACTTGTACTTTTTGATAGTTTGTTTATTTTTAACTGGGCTGTCATTTGGATATTTTATCCATTCTATTGACTGTTTCATTGCGTGTGAAATATGTTCTGACATGTTCTTGTGTGACAGTGAAAACAATGTATTTCTGTCATTATTGCTGCTCATGTGATTGACTCATTACAGCTACCTAGATCCGGTGGGCCATATAAGTGAAACATTTCTATACAAAGTTAGAAGGTCTTAGGTGAATATATAAATATAAAAATACCTCAGATTCTATCCACGTTTTAACCTGAGCTATTGCTGTATTATTCCTCCTGCACTGCAGCAGTCCTTTATCTTCATGGAACAGACAGTCCACTGTGAGTGTTTTCTCTCTGGTTACGGCATTGCTGCTGTCTTGTACAGTGAGGTCTGGGTTAAACGTGTGATGGAGCACCACTAGAACAACAGGCTTGGAGTCTGCAGAAAAGAAATTAGACATGTACTCATGTAGTTCCTGCTAGAATTGCACCTTTGAGCCAAAAAACTAAAATTTGGAGAAAAACCAGACCATACAGAAATAACTAGAGCTGGGTACTGAAATTTGAAAAAATTGGTGCCTGTTTTCGATACTTTGCAGAAAACGCAAATCATAAGCGATTATTGGAGTTCACCTTACCAACAATGCAAAAAAATAAAAAATAAAAAAAAAAAAAAAAAAAAGGACCCTGATGCAAAGAAACGCAGAGAGCACACAGCTAGATATGTTGAAGAGGTTGAAAGTCTGGCTCTGCTTCGAAAGATTACTGAGAACAGTTTGAAGCACAACAAGAGTCTTAAGATAGTGGCTTTCAAAATGGGTAATATGTCAAATCTAGAGCCCTAGAAATAACATTATTAAAACCTGGTATAACTTTACAATATATTGAGAGCTAATTGCTCTTTTCAAATGCTCTCTGTGAAGATATTAAAAATAGATTATAAAATGTGTTTTTTGAAGTTGGGGGGGGGGGGTCTAGAGGGTGGGTGTTTAGGGATTTGAGGGGTCTAGTGAGTAGGTATGGTTTTGGGCCATCTAGTTGGTGGGTTGGATTTTAGGGAGTCTAGTCAGTGGGTAGGGTTTTGGGGGGACTAGGGGGTGGATTAGAGTTTAGGGGGTCTAGGGGGTGGGTAGGGTTTTGAGCTGTCTAAGGGGTGGGTAGGGTATTGTGGAGCCTAGTGGATAGGATTTTGGGCCATCTAGTTGGTGGGTTGGATTTTAGGGAGCTGGTCAGTAGGTAGGGTTTTGCGGGGTCTAGTTGGGGGAGTAGGTTTTTGGGGAGTCTAGTGGGTGGATGATTAGGGTTTTGGGGGGTCTAGGGGGTGGGTTAGATTTTAGGGAGTCTAGTCAGTGAGTAGGGTTTTGGGGGGTCTAGGGGGTGGGTTAGATTTTAGGGGTCTAGGAGATGGGTAGGGTTTTGAGGGGTCTAGTGAGTAAGTATGGTTTTGGGCAATCTAGTTGGTGGGCAGGGTTTTGGGGAGCCTAGTGGATAGGGTTTTGGGCCATCTAGTTGGTGGGTTGGATTTTAGGGAGTCTAGTGTGTAGGTAGGGTTTTGGGGGTCTAGTGAGTGGTTAGGGTTTTGAGCAGTCTAGTTGGGGGAGTAGGGTTTTGGGGAGTCTAGTGGGTGGGTGGGTAGGGTTTTGAGGGATCTAGTGAGTGGGTAGGTTTCAGGCTTTATCACTATGTGTAACGTGTCCAGTCACTGTATTCTATTACTATGTTTGAACTGAACATTAAATGACAATAGAAATCATTTAGTGGGGCCAATGAATAAAAAAACAACGGAATACCTGGAATATTATGAAGCTTTTCCAGCGCTCCTTTAATGTCAGTTCTAGCATGTGAAACAACAGGACAGAAAAGCAGAATAACATCATAATTTTCCTTTTCTGACACCTCCTGCAAACCTGGCACTTCTCTATGAAGATGTTTCTTGAAGTCCTTGTGAGAATTCAGAGTCTTTCCAGCTACAATTGTGAGGTACTTCAGCTTATTTCCTGATAAATATAAAAAATAATTCTTAGATAATATATTATAAGACTTTTCTGGATATCAGTATTTTGGGCATTTTATAGATAGGTGCATGTAAATTATAATGTCAATGAACAATATATTCAAAATATTGATATTGAAACCATAAAGGAGTCATTTTGGGGGGGGGGCACAACATTAACAGTAATACATTAACACAATAACACAATGAATACAATAACAACATTAAGAACATAACTGAATTAGTATGAAGATGTTTTAAGAAAAGACACAGTATTTTTGACAACATATAGGGTTAAAAAGGCCTCCAAAATTAATTTAAACTTATAGAGCTATTTTAAACTCACTGTATAGCTTAAAATATTGTATCCCATAGGTTTGACATAAATGTAGAAACATTACAATTTTCAACATATCAAAATTTTCCAGGGACTATATATAAATGAAATGAGAAAATGATCTTTTTGGCATCTTACCAAGATTAAATCCTGTTTTAGTGCTGGGCTGAGATTGACCCTTATTCCAATCGTCTTCTTGTACATCCATCACCTGCTTGAGAGAATCATATCAAAAACTGAGAATTTTTTATTATGCTTGCCAGTGATGATTATATCAGAACCTCATCAGTATACGCTGTAAAAAAAATGGCTCCTTGTGGTAAGAAATATATTAACTAGTTTTATTCAACCTAAATTAATACTTTGAAAGAACGATTCTGTCAATCAACATCATTTTCTACATTGAATAAAATTAGTTTAACTGCTTGAAAATTATTCACACCATTCCACACCATTACACACACACACACACACACACACACAGTCACACATTATCTAAGCCACTTATCCTTCTTGGTAGCAGGGGAAGCAGGAGCCTAACCCTGCAGTCATTGGGCAGAAGGCAGGAAATGCCCTGGACAGGTCACCAGTCCATCATAGGGCAGAAAATACCATTATAGATTAAGTTATTTTAATATTATGTTATTCTATATGCAGATCTGAGTTTAATTATGCAAACATAAGCTATTAAGTGATACTTTTTTGATCCCACAACCAGGGGAATTCCACCTCCACATTTAACCCATCCGTGAAGTGAAACACCACATACACACTAGTGAACACACACACTAGGGGGCAGTGAGCACACTTGCCCAGAGCAGTGGGCAGCCCTATCCAGTTGGGGGTTAGGTGTCTTGCTCAAGGACACCACAGTCATGGACTGTTGGCCCTGGGGATCGAACTGGCAACCTTCCAGTCACAGGGCCAGATCCCTAACCTCCAGCCCATGACTGCCCCTGAACATAACATACACTACTCACAAAAAGTTAGAGATGTTTGGCTTCCAGGTGAAATTTCAGGATGAACCTAAAATGCACTCTAACCTTTACAAGTGAACTTAATGTGACCTTCTCTAAACCTTTGAATGCACATGTCCAGCTGTTCAATGTTTCAGTACTTTTTGCACAACTTGCTGTTCTCTAACAAGGAGCTTAACGGCGAGGTGGTGATGGTGGTGTTACAGTGTGTCTAGTCAATACAGACCTGCCCTACACTTTGCGAATGGTACAGTGACCAGCCCATACTACTGAATAACATCATTAATCCAGTCATTGTGCCTCTGCATGAATAACACAGGCCTAATTTCATCTTCATGGATGACAATGCTCCAGCTCATCGAGGCCGCATCATTAGGGAACGGCTGCTGGAGACTGGGGTGCCTCAAATAGAGCAGCCTGCACTTTCTCCAGACCTGAATCCCATAGAAAACCTATGGGATCAGCTGAGTTGCCGTGTAGAGGCTCATAACTCTGTACCCCAGAACCTCAACGACCTGAGGGCCACCCTTCAAGAAGAGTGGGATGCCGTGCCTCAGCAGACAATAAGTCGACTTGTGAACAGCATGAGATGTCGTTGTCAAGCTGTAATTGATGATCAAGGGCACATGACAAGTTATTGAGAAAATGTCATTTTTTTGTTGGGGTCTACCCACCACTGCTGATGCTTTTGTTTCAATAAATTGTTTGAGATGAGGAAATCACCATTGCATGCTTCTACTTAAATGCCCTACTTTCATGATGTGATATCACTGTAGCGTGAACTTTTTACATTTTCCATAAATTTCACCCTAAAGCCAAATACCCCTAACTTCTTTTACAAACTAAGACCAGAACTAATCTTGCCAACATCTGTAAATATTAAATATGTGACTTGATCTTTAACCAAAGGGCAAATTTGGAGCTGAAAGCTATAAAAACTCCCCTTGTCTGTCTGATCCAGACTACTGTGTGGTACAGATCACAGAGTGTTTGTAAGCATGACAATAAGCAAACCCTGAGCACTAGGCTTTTCTATGTATTGCTTTTTCCCCTTTCTTTTTAAAGGTGTTATTTTATGGCAGAGGATGGACTTCAATTTGATATCAAATACAGATTACAGAGGGGATTTATTCCACTGGGAGTGACTGTCGTAACTGCAACGGTACTGAAAGTGGCTTCTTGGCCAGCTTCATATTAAAATGTTCTACTCCATTGTTGTAATGTCGCAGCAGTTTTATTTTGGTGCCTGTACAGGAAAGTACAGAAAGTACCACCATTCTTCAGATCTGCTGTCACACGAGTCTCCTTAGTCGAACTTTTTCATCAAAACAATAGATCTAATACAGACGTAATATCTTCAGCAACTCACAACACTTTCACTTTGATACTCAAACATATTCACAAACAAGTACTTTTATACAATTCCTCAAGTAATAACTTTCTACTTTTACTCACAGACAGAATTATTGCCCTTCATCCGCCCTGAAGAAGTTCTAAAGGTTTTGTTTATAAGCGATATGAGCGTTTACTTACTGCAGCTGTTCTCCACAGAGACTGCACAGGAATGCAGGAAGACTAGATTTCCATCCTGAGTCTGAGCTATTTACTGCCCACTACACTTGATCTCAGCTGTAGGGTGCACTTCAGTCTTGTTTAGTGTGTTGGATCACTCTTCACTTGTTTCCTCTGTGTCCAAATGTATATAAGGTCTGATATCAGTTCTGCACACTTTTTTTATCAGCCCGGTCTCACATTGCTCTACAGTATCCACTCGTATACTTGTTTTGCTTGTTAATCCAATGGCTTGTACAGCTTTTGCTAGATAGGACATATTGTAGGAGTGGCTACACATTTTTAATGGTAAAGTAGTGATACAATGTGCTGTCTAGTGTGTTTAGTTTTAAAATAGCCTAATAATACTAGTTACTGAGTACATAAATAGTATGCAAATAATAAATAAATAAAAACGGTCTAAAAATAATAAATTAGAACAATTTGCCTGTTTATGAACTTACTAAAGGTCACAACATGTCTTCATGAGTCTATGAGTAATTTTGCCAAGTGCTGTCAGTAGGCATTTTAGTTCATCTAGCTGTACAGATCCACACTAAGTTCTCAAGCATCTCCAGCCTTCTTATCACTGCCGTCTAAAATACCTATTGGTTTTCAACCCTTATCCTGCTTTTTGCAACTATTTTTCAAAAGTTGCTATGCTAAGCTAATGCTATGTCAGCAGTCAGGTTCTGTAGTATGGTATTGTAGAAAGCTAAATCCCTGATTTCATTCGATCTGATGGATGGTGTACTTCTTTCTTTGATTGGCTACCAAGGGATGACAAAAAAAAGTAGAAGAAATGGCCAATGACCTTGATCTGTATAATGAAAAGTGGACAGTCAGTACAGTGCATGACTCTGCAGGGAAATACAGTACAGTGCCCCTTATTACAGTACCGCTTATAGTCAGAAATCTCTGCCTCACTAGTTTAAGGTGTGGAATTTGAAGTTAAAATTATTGTAAAATTATTATTATTATTATTACAGACCCTGCATTTTATATATTTTATAGATGATCTCTTCTGCATGGCTTATTATTTTCATGATTATTATAAGCTGAAATTTCTGTTGAATGTGCCACTATAATAGTTCAGCTAAGTTATTTGCCTACTAAGCTGGTGCTACCATAGTCAGCTCACTGTGCTCAATTGCTGCTTAGTTGATTGTTTATCATTTTGTGGTAAATTAACTGAAAATCTTGTTTGTTCATTTTCTGATTAGCGTTGTTACACTGGGAACGTCTGTTTTTTTTTTTTTCTACTGAGTTCCCGCTCACCTGCTGAACCTGCTCAAACATGGAGGACTTTATCACCAACAACACTGCATGTCTGGTGGTAAAATGAAGGGGCGGGGCTTTGCCTACTCCTAAAATCACCTGAGAAAGACAAGCTCATTAATCCAAAACAGGGTGTGTCATGCTCAAGGTCACAAAACCAAGCTAACATGTTTAGGAGCACAGAGGAGCTAAAGAACAGAGAGAATCAGACAATTAATAAAACAACAGTCAAGTTGTAAAGTTTTGGTTGAAAATTAAAGGGTTAAAAGGCAATAAAAAAATAAGGTTATCTAATCAAGGAGATTCCTTTTGTGCATCTCCCACCTCTATTTAGACCTGTGCAGTCAGCTCCTCCTCCCTGGCTCTACCCTTCCATCATTAGGCATACCCGCAGCAGGTTTTTGGACTCCCTTACACTCACATATGTCCTCCTTTGTTTACACTGTGCCCTGCAAAGTCTCTGTCTAACCGCTAATTTCTATGAAAGTTTCAGTGAGCATTAATGAAAGCTTTTTATAGTCTTGAAATTTACATAAGTACAACAAAATCTACACCTGCTTCTGGCTATGCATAAAGCATGTGTAAAGCATGTGTTGCAAAATATAAATCCCAATACAGAGTCACACTGTAGAAAATGTTAACAACCCCTAGTCTAGAGTAAAGTTTGTTTGGAAATTCAACATATAATTGGTTAATTCCACTATCAGTTAATTATGTTAGAAGTTAAGCTGATAGGCTAGGCCTTCTTTTCTATTCTTACCAATGGGAGAGCTCATTTTGTTACATCTAGTGAGTCATTACAAGTTTGGTCAACTTTAAATTTCAAGGCAATTTATTTCACAGCTTTATTTTGCATTGAACTTCAGGGAACAGGAGTTCACCAAAGCTGAAAGTGAGTTAATATGTCACTTCAAAATTCTAACTTGACCCACCTATGTGTGTATATTAAGCCAGTCTGGAGCGAAGGGACATATATTGAAAAAATATTTACAAAACTGAGTATATACAGCTTTCATGTTCTAGACCAGAAGAGACCAATTCAGGGTAAACACATTTATTTCATAGGTGCTGCGATTGACAGTATAAGGGCCATGTATGTACCACATGTAGTGAATTAACATGTTAAAGCTAAAATTAACTTTTTCATTCCTTCTTATCACAGCCATGTGTAGAATAATGAGCTAAATGTATTTCCTCCTTATGCTATTCTACATTTAGTGCAGAGCAGCAGTAGACAACAGTACAGACAATGCATACAATACATACAAACAATAAGCTATACAAAACACTATACAATAAACTACCATCATTAATTACAATACAGTATACACTAGAATAGAGGCTGAAGAGTGAACAATAGCAAAATGAAACAAACCAGAAATGATTTGTATATGTACTGTATGTTTATTGATCTTTACACATTAATAGCCATAATCATTAGCAGCAGATAACAATGGCAAAGGTATAGACACTGCGTATATAAAGTGTTACGTGCTTATAAAGTGCACTGTATAGTAATGTGTATATAATACAAGAGATCAAGATGAGTCAGGAAGAGTAGTCTGGTTAGGGTGTATGGCAGATCTATTCAGTACTCCCACTTCCTGAGGAAAGTAACTGTTCATCAGGCTGAGTGCTCTGAAACCACCTTTGAAACGGGAGGTGAATAGTGAACAGTTCACAGTGAATGGGAGGGCTGAGAGAATTCCTTACTGACAAGGTGACCTGAGACACCCTGGATCCCATTCACTCTGGTACTTAAAGCTGGAGTAGGTGATTCTGTAGAAACTAGGAACTGTGGGCTAGTTTTTGAAAAAAATCAACCAAGGAAATCCCACCCCCTACTTTCAGCCTTCCTTCCAAAACCAACCATCCAGCTAGCTCACACCTACAGCTTAGTTAACATTTGTGTTGGGCTAATAGGTGAAATAACTCCATAAGTAGCTAGATATGTTGGCAACATAATTTAGGAAAATAACACCCATAAACAAAACACATCAGATAATTACCTGTCCAACAGAAAAAAAACAGCAACCTTGGTGCCACGTTCCAGACCTTTCAACTCCCTCAGGTCTCGACCCAGCTGGAAAGCCACACCAGTGTTGGCTCTGGTTTGATCATTTGCTTTATTCAACCTCTTTTTGTTCAAAACCTTTTCCTCTTCTGTCTTTCTTTTCTCTCTTTAGCAATGCCAGCTGTTGTAGGTATCTGCCGTAGGTAACTTTCTCTGCTATTCTTGTGAAGCTAGCTCGCTAACTCAAACATGGAGGACTTTATCACCAAAAGTAAACAACACTGCATGTCTGGTAGTAAAATGAAGGGGCGGAGCTCATTAATCCAAAACAGGGTGTGTCATGCTGAAGGTCACAAAACCAAGCTAACAAGTTTAGGAGCACAGAGGAGCTAAAGAACAGAGAGAATCAGACAATTTTTGAAACCCCCTACTTTCAGCCTTCCTTCCAAAACCACTCCCCCAAACATATGAACACACATGGCCTGGCTTGTCAGGACAGACCGTGTTAGAAAAAGGTGTGCAGTGTATTGTTTTCATCAGTGTATCCACTTACCTCATCAATCAATCACATGTAAGAAGACACAGCATTATTATAATGGATGTAAATAGTCAACATGCCTATTGTTAATACTTACTGTTGGGTATGTTGGTATTGGGAAATATTATTGAAAATTTCTTCAAACTACAAGTAACACAAATATGCTAGCTAGCTACATCACGTCATTTGTAAAATGTCCTGTTCAAAGCAAATATAGAATAACATGAGATAAATACCATCAAGCGACACTTGCTCAAAACAACAATGTAGATATCCTTGAACATACAGACACACAGATTACATATCCAGCTAGCTCACACCTACAGCTTAGTTAACATTTGTGTTGGGCTAATAGGTGAAATAACTCCATAAGTAGCTAGATATGTTGGCAACATAATTTAGGAAAATAACACCCATAAACAAAACAAATCAGATAATTACCTGTCCAACAGAAAAAAAACAGCAACCTTGGTGTCACGTTCCAGACCTTTTCAACTCCCTCAGGTCTCGACCCAGCTGGAAAGCCACACCAGTGTTGGCTCTGGTTTTATCTTTTGCTTTATCCAACCTCTTTTTGTTCAAAACCTTTTCTACTTCTGTCTTTCTTTTCTCTCTTTAGCAGTGCCAGCTGTTGTAGGTAGCAACTTTCTCTGCTATTCTTGTGAACCTAGCTCGCTAACTGTGTTTATCCACATGTAAACACATAACATGTATTGCATGAATGCTAAAGCATTAAGATTCATCTTCCACAGCAAAGGACCACCACATTAACTGCATCATCACAGCAGAGATGAGCTACACTGCTTTGTGTAGCTTCTTTCTTCGTTTGTGTAGCTTCATTCTTTTTCTTTCTTCTTCCATTTGTGTGAAATTTATTAGCAGTCCATTCAGTGCATGTCTGTAAAAGTAAGCTATGTAGTCCTTATTGGTGACGGCACTTGGAGCTACATAAAGTCTGATAATGAAGACAACAGTCAATTCTCACAGCAGATAGTGGAGTTGACACTTTATCGTTAGGCATTCTATCACTGCATTAGCAACAGGAGTACTGGTTCACCAACTTTTGTTCACAGAGGCGGACAATCTTCCTGAATGGATCTCTAAGGACAATATGTTTTGCTCCAAAAGGAAGGAAGTCAGCCTGAATAGTCACATGCAAACTTAGGAATGCTGCTGTTGAGCCGTGTTTCAGTCATAATTAGAACACAGCACTTCTAGAGTGGGCTTCTTGTACAAGCTTGCACTATAAAAAGGACTACATTTACAGCTGAAATTGTACAGTAATTTATTGTATTCCTTAAGAACAACAGATTGCTGTAAAGCATGCTTTATTCAGGGAAAACAGGTCCAGCTTCTCCTCATAGAAGTTAAAATGTTTGGATTTTATGGTAATTAACTGCTGGCAGCCTGTCTCTGAATATTATCGTGATGGGGACGAAACCCCCCAGCAGTTTTTGTTAATGTGCTTTTATATTTTCTTCTACAGTTCAGGAGTTTTTAAAAGATTTTTTGTTTGTTTGTTTGTTTTAACATGCTATTCTCAACACAAATAAACAATCACTGGGAGTGCATCCCTATGTTGATGTGAATGACTTCACATACACGTTCCATGAATTGCAATCCACTTTTCTTGATCATCTATAATGCCACACAATTAATGAATGGAACTTATGGCTTAGGAGCAGATGTTTCAGGTTATGATCCAATAGGTCAACTTAAAATCCTGGTGCTTAAACCCAATACAACTGCCCACTCTACACTTGAAACTGCACCTGAAAAACACTTTCCTTTAGAGACCCAGATGAAAAGATAGCAATGGAAACTGGATTTAGAGACACAAGTAGATGGATTGACTGGATACACTATACAGTTCACACGTTAGGTGTTCATAATTGTTATGCATGTTCCACAGTGAAGCCAGTTTTGACAACAGCACCATTTCCAGCTCTGTTAAATGATTGAAATCGCACTTCATGCCTTCTCACCTTACTTTCTAGAAGAACAGTTCCAAATTCCCACCTGTTAAGAAAATAGGACATACACCACCCATTTTTGAGCCTGCCAAGTGCAACTGTACATGTTTTACCCGACAGACCGTTTTTTTTCTTTTAACATATTCATTGGGGCAGAAGAGAAAGGTTCTACATTGTCTATAACTGTTTGTGTGTTTGTTTCTTTTATTAACTATCCGTTATTCTTTTATATATCCTGCATTTACCTTTTATCCATTATATTCACATGAAATCAGTATATTTTTATATACTTTTTTATACATTTTATCCTTGCCTGACCTGTTCTTTGGGATTCATTGCTTTGTGCCTAGGGACCCGCAATCACTCTTTTGCCTAACAGTTATTTTATTTTACACATGTGTGAGTCTGGTTTGCTTTTTCAGTTAAACACATGCTGCCCAGAGTTGGGATTGGGCACTGGTTATTGCCATAGGGGCTGATGCGGGCCGGATGGGTCTATTTGGGCTAAACAACTATTTTGGGACACCTGGTATGAATATAACGATGTCATAAGACTTTATAAACAGGGAGGACCAATTACACTGTGCCTGCTGAGTATTATTTCTTGCCCTAAGTTTAAAAGTTCACCAGATTCCTAATTCGACCGTATTATTTATACCCATTGCAGGAGGGACATGCTTAAGGTAATTTTTAATAATAGAGTGATTATAGAATTTATGAACTATTTTTGAAGTAATCCAGTGGTTCCTGGTTAATTGATTAACATTGGTATGTTATGTTTAACCTTACCTAATAATTTGGGTTTAATAATAATTTGACAAGTAATTTATATTTTAACTATAACCATGGCATTTATTAGTATGTTATCCTCTGTAATCCATGGAAAATATCAGCAAATCAGTTGTGGAATTCATGGTTGAGGAGCCGTGAACAGGAGGGAAATGTTGGAGTTTTTGATTAAATGTTCCCTTGAATCACTGCTTTAATAAAAAAAAGCTTCTTTAAACGACTACTTTAAAATTACTAAAATAAGTTATAGTCATATAAATGCAGTTGATGAATCCTTTCAGGCCTTTTGTGTAAGGGAGGTTTGGACACAGGAATGCACCTGGAGCTTGGAGAGGCCAGCAAAGTTGCTTACATAGTAAAAGACAAAGGCAAGCTGACCCTCAAAGAGCAAAGTAAGCTGGTGAGAACCGGCAAAAAACAGTTCTTGAGATAAATTAATAAAGTAAGTTTCAAAATGATGGCATTGGCCTGGACCGCCAGGCTGGGAAAGCTTAAAAAGAATAGATCCCAGGGATCATTGGAGATAAAAGTTTCCAAGGAAAGCGTCAAATTAAGAAATAACAGGAATCAAAAGTGTTTCAATGTAAAAGAACTGATTAAAGGTTGGTGGGTGGGGTGATGAGCTCACCCTGAAATAGGATATAAAGAAGGATGCTTTGTAATGATCTTTGTATTTCATTGTCCGGGAACCATCATGCCACCGGAAACTCAATAAAAGAGGGCCTTTTCCTTCCTTCCTCAAAGAATTCATCAACTGAAGTCTTTTTATTTCTTTTTCTTTGATCTTTTACAGAATACCTCTTAATTTTATGATTTTTGCATTAGTGATCAGAATATATTTAGAACAAAACACAACTTTGAATAATTAGTTGTAAAACCACATATGTCCGGACAGGGGGCAAAGGGAAAACTGCTCTTGGTCCCGACAGGTTCATTGAGGGAAACATGAATTCCAACATGTACTGTGACATTCTGAAGCAGAGGATGAGCCATTCCCTTCGGAAACTGTGCTGCATGGCAGTTTTCCAACACAATAATGACCCCAAACACACCTCCAAGATGACAACTGCCTTGCTGAAGGTAAAGGTGATGGACTGGCCAAGTATGTCTCCAGACCTAAACCAGACATGTTCGCCGTGAGGTGTACTCACTTGTGTTGCCAGCTATTTAGACATTAATGGCTGAGTGTTGAGTTATTTTCAGAGGACAGACAATCTATACTGCTATACAAGCTGTACACTGACTACTTTAAGTGATATCTAGTTTTGATTTCTATAGTGTCCCATGAATGAAGATATAATAAAATATTTGCAGAAATGTGAGCGGTGTACTCCCTTTTGTGAGATACTGTGTGTGTGTGTGTGTGTGTGTGTGTGTGTGTGTGTGTGTGTGTGTGTGTGTGTATATATATATATATATATATATATATATATATATATATATATATATATATATATATATATATATATATACTGTGGAAATATCATAATTATTTAGCATCATTTACTCCTGTTTAGCATTATGTACTCTTGCTTAGCATTATTTACTCCTGGGTAGTAGTCTACTGAATATGCTTATAGGGACCAGCATATTAGAGTAGGCCCGCTTTGCTCAAGTGTGTACGTGCATAGCTGCACAAGAGATCCTCATGTAACCTTTTGGTCTATGACATTTTGTTCTAATTCATTCTATGTTCAGCATCTGTACAGGAAACAGACTATAGGGAAGTGACAAGCACACCGAAACCACAACATCAGAAATCTAAAAAGGCAAGTGTCACGGGAATATGCAAAAGTTGAAACGATAACAACTCCATGGGGTGGTAGAGTGTTAAGAGCAAACTGGTGTGGCTCAGGTTTGGTTGTCCTCCCACCCACATGATGAGGGGGGAGGGGGGGTTTTATTATAAAATGTATTTCTGCACACCCGGACTGAGACCTTCTCTGGCAGACATTGTGAATGCCAGGTGAAGCTCCCAGAGCTCTGATAATAAAACTGCTTGAACTTCAACTCCACTTCATATAGTCTGTTTTCTTCAACCTTGTAATCAGATTCAACGAACAAGCGAGTGCTGTCAAGTGAGGGATAGTAGAGCGCTGATGGTATGGGGTTGCATTTGTGCCTATGCCATGGGCAGCTTACACATATGGGAAGGCACTATCAATGCTGAACAATATATAGAGGCTTCAGAACAGCATATGCTCCCATCCAGACAGCGTCTCTTTCAGGGAAGGCCTTGCATATTTCAGCAAGGAATGCTAAACCACATACTGCATCCATCACAACAGCATGGCTTTACAGAAGAGTCCAGGTGCTGAACTGGTCTGCCTGCAGTCCAAACCATTCACCAACAGAAAACATTTGGCGCGTCATGAAACGAAAAATCCAGCAGAGAAGACCCAGGACTGTTGAGCAGCTAGAATTCTACATCAGACAAGAATGGGACAACATTCCTCTCCCAAAACTCCAGCAACTGGTCTCCTCGCTTTCTAGATGTTGACAGATTGTTGTTAAAAGAAGAGGGAATGCTACACAATGGTAGACGTGGCCCTGTCCCAACTGTTTTGAGATGTGTTGCTGCCATCAAGTTCTAAAAGGTAATGTCTTTCATGAAATGGGAAAATGTCTCACTTTCAAACTTCTGTTTTTAATTACATTCATTCACATTTTACACAGCACCCCATCTTTTTTGAAATTGGAGTTGTATATAGGCTGTTTCATCAGAGAACACAAGCAAGCACTTCTTCAAGTGTCTCCATACTGTTTAATGCCAGCCTCTCAGATCAATAAACAGAAAGAATGCAACATGGCTAGTTTCTCCTGAGCCCCTTGAGTCCCTTCAGAACCATTTTAAGCAGCTGATCAGCACAGTGACCTCAGGGCCAAATTCATAGTAGCAACTATACTGTAAATTCTATATATTGTCTTAAATTATTAGTAAAGTGTTTATTTTTACATAAATGGCTGCAACTGTAACAACTGCAATTTCCCCCTGGGATCAATAAAGGAATCTGAATCTGAATCTGAAGACAGAGAGACAGAGATAGAGTGCAGTGTGTGTGTGTGTGTGTGAGAGAGAGAGAGAGAGAGAGAGAGAGAGAGAGAGAGAGACATAGCACAGTGAGAGAGAGTGTGAGCGTGCGATGAGAGTGCAAGATAGAAAATGCATGAGTGCCTGAAATTACTGTGAAAAGGCCAAATCTAGTCAATGGTAAAATAATAATCACTGAACATCAAATAGTAAGTTAAAAATACAGTAACCAGGTATGTTACACTCACTGTTTGAAGAATAATAACATAATAAGTTCCTTTTTCAGCCATAATCAGATTTGACACCATATATCAGCATACGCCCGTGATATATGATGCATCTCTAAAAGGCTCCTTTCCAAAAAACTAAGACGAGGAGAGGCCCATAACTACCCGATCAAAAAACTACTGCAGTGGATATTCTTAGCACATCCAGCATTTCTCAGCATATAAATCAGTCAGAAGTCAGAAATGTGACCAATCACAAAGAAATACAGAGGCTTCATCAATGTAATACAAAGAATGTAAAGAAATGATCAAAATGACTCCCAACAGACTTACATCAATATTACATCAATACATCAATATTAGCCATTTGGTGAGATGCTAAAGGATGTACAGCATCTGCTCACCACAGCTGCTCTCCACAGTGTCTGTGCAAGAATGGAGGGAGGTTGCACTTTTATTCTAAAACCCTGTTTACTGAGCACCAATACTTTCATTTCCTACTCTCTCACTGTGGACGTCTTTAGAGCTTAACATAAGCTCTGCATCTACTGCATAATGTTTCTTCCATCTATCTTCCCGTTGCATCATGTGTTAACCACTTTTCCTGCCCACCCAGATGACTTCTTGCCTCATCAGCTTCAGGAACACAGTAAGCTCATCAGCACACCTACACATTGATAAACACTGAGTTTAATTTATTTCTTGTACATTAGTTAGAATGTACTTGCTTTGATTGACACTAATGTTGCACACCTGTTATTACTTTTGGTCCTGAAAAGTAATAACAGAAAATGCAATTTTCCATTAAACTAGCAGATGGCGTTGTTTCTCCATTTATATGTATGTGATGGGACCAGAGCTGAGTTATAAGGAGTCTGGACACTCCCTATTAAACTCCTTTAACTCCAGTTTAAATGCTCTTAAGAATATAACAGCGGTGTTAAAATGTTGTGTGCTGTTCTGTGATCTGTTCTATGAAAACTATGATTTTGCTCAAATGCTCCATCTTAGCCCATTCATTTTGGACTCGCTCGGGAGCGCCCTCTATTGATTGAGAAACCTGGAAGACGTTACACAGTGGTAATTGTCTCTACAAGTTCTCTGACAGGACTACATTTATGGTGGTAAATATGGACATGGAGAATGTAGGCTGGTCTTTTCACAATTATTTTTGCATTCATTAAATTGAACATTCATTCATTCATTTCCCATTAGAATAGGCAAACAGCACTGCGTTCTTGCTATAAAAGTGAAAGAGATGTAGTTTATTGGAAGTGACCAGCTTCTAGTGACAAGCCCTGGGATAGCAGTATGTACACAGATTATGAAGTGGTGTTACCTTAGAGGATGGCTTGGGAACACCCACACCTGTAGAAGTTGGGAAGTATCCTGTGAGTGAGGTTGAACACTGGCCAGCGTGCTCATAAGGCGATGTGAATTATCGTGAACAGTGAATGCTAAACAGAAAGGAGATTCCATTTCTGAAGCTGAGCAGGCATTTAACCTTCCTCTATCCACGGTGTCACTTGTGTACCAGGAATACATCATAGAAGGCATCACCACCTGCAGTGCGGTGGCCGCACACGAGTACTTCCTGATTGGGACCAGTGGCATCTGGCTAGAATTGTCCATACGTACAGACAAGCGATTCTGACAGAAAACACATCCACATTCAATGCATAGTTCTCTCACTAACCTGTTATCCTCCAGAACAATTCTCTGCTCATTCCTTTAGAATTGGAACAGCATCTTCAGCTACTTGCCAAGGAATCCCTGATCACACTGTCCAACTACTTGGACGATGGTCTTCTCAAGTGTACCATGGCTGCATACAGACTCAAATCTAAGACCTCCATCAAGCTCACAAACAATTGGCCTCAATCTAAACTGGAGTTTTTGGGAGTCAGCCTTCTAGTGACCCACAGAAGCCATTAAGAACTCCAGGCCAAAGTTCTTCAGAGTTCCCCTCCTCTCATTATTAACCTCAGCACAAGATATGGTCTGCATTCGTAAAATGGAGTTATGGCTTCCTATAAATACCCATCCGTTCTTCATTCCTTATTCTCATGTTGAAATTTTACACTCCATGTCCTCTCCCTTCTACTCTTCTTTATCCACGCATACACATGATCTTTAATATATAGGGGGGTCGGCCTTCTAGTGACCTGCAGAAGCCATACAGAACTCCAAAGCTCCTCAGAGTTCCCCTCCTCTCATTATGTTCCTCAGCCCAAGGCATGGTCTGCATTGGTCTGCACTTGGGACATGAACGATGTAGATGGGCTGTGCTGATAAGTAGTTCATTTCTTGTTCTGGGTACTTTTAAACGTAGTTTTATTTAATGAATTATTTTACTTTCTGCTGCATAATGTTCCTTCCATCTGTCCTTCCATTGCACTAGAGACTACTGTAGCATTGCTGAAGAAAGTAAGTAAGCATGCTCACACTGATCATTTATGGCCTCATCAGCTTCAGGAATACATGCTCTGCACAGGCCACTGGTCACTGGCCCCACTGGCCCCACTGGCCCTACTCTTGCTCTTAGAGAGTTTGCTTGTGGGGGCTTAGACCTGGATTGTCCTGTAAAGCTGCTTTGTGACAGTGTCTGTTGTAAAAAGCGCTTTATAAATAAACTTTGACTTCACTTGACTTGAGTACATGTACGAGCAAATGAGTGTGGTATCGGCCCGACGCCTGATACCAGTATCGGTATCAATGTATCCCTAATCTGAAGTATACAAAACATTTACAAGACAAGCCAGAAGCATTTTAGAATCAATTGCTGTGGAGTAAAAATGGGCTGCAATCACCAAATGTATGTTTGCACAGGTACGTTAACGAATGGATATCTGGAAGCAAATGTTATACAGTCAGTTAAGGTCAGTCAAGAAACTGACGCTGAAAAGAGGCTGGCTTCGAAAACAGGACAGGGTCTAAAACATACCTCAAAATCCACCAGGAAAAACAAGCTGAAGCTTTTGGAATGACCCTCAGAATCCCCTGAATGAACATCACTGGAAATCTGTGAGTAGATCATAAACATGCTGTGCATGCAAGATGGCCAAAGGATATTACAGAACTAGAAGCTTTTTGCAAAGAAGAGAGGAAGACAATTTGTAAAGAATAGACTCCTAGCTGGCATATATGCATATATATACTAAGTACTGATTGAATATATGTAAGCACATTAACAAGTGTGAACATTTGTGGAAAACTATTTTTTATAGTTTGCTGCCAGTGTTGTGTTTTCAAAAATCAGCAAGACATGTAACTCAGCCAGAGTGCCCAAACTTTGCAATTATAAAAGAGAATTTATGTAAATCTTGGTTGAAACCATGAAATTTACTGAAGATACTGAACACATATATCACTTGTAACAGAGGAATTTAATAGGATTAAGTAAATGTTAATCATAGCATTGCTTAATAGAGCGAAATTAAACATTCTTCAGAGCAAAACAAACATTTTTTGTCAGTTTATGTTTTTGACAATCTGAACTGATAACGATTTACTGACTGTCATGAATGTCACCAGCGAGACACCGGACTCGATCTCCCAGAATTCTCTGTGCAGCCCCTGTATCTGTGATCACATGACCTCACCACTTTAGCTTATAAGCCTTCAGCCGTAGTTAGTTGCGAGGTATTGTTTCATCTGCAAACTACTGAGCGTTCTTTCTATTGTGTTGATTACCGTGTATGACTTGTATTTTCGCTTCCCTGACTCTGATTTTTGACTTGCCCATTGGATTGTTTGCCCTGGATCTCTGTTTTTCTGCCTTGACCTTTTTGCCTGTTTTTGATGACGGTTTTGATTTCAACATTAAAGCCTGCTTGCATCCCTTTATTCACGAACGTCTCTATTCTGTGATAAGCATTGCGCTAACTACATTTCTCCTTGAATATTCACAGCTCCTTTCCTGTCTGGCAGGATGAAGTCTCCTACTGCACTCTCCTCACCAACATCTACACTCTATCGGCACTTATTCAGCAGGATCTGCACAGACAGCAGATAAGACCGTGGTACCATCGGGAAACCTGGAACACAAACAATGAATGAAAATGTTTTGTTATTATTATTATTATTATTATTATTATTATTACTTAAAAAAGAGGGACATCATAAATGCCATTGCTGCCAATGGTCAATCAGGTTTTGACTGGCATTTCATGGGGTTAATATTGACCAACTGTCACAAAACCTGGATGGTTTGTCCACATAGGGGACAAATAATTTCAAAAGTATCAGCCACAGGTGCTACTCATATCAGATCTCTTCTGTGTTTATTTTGTGAGTAAAAAATTGGGTTTAACGATTCATAAACCTCAGGAATGTAAGTCATAAATGTGAACTGTGTACATAAAGATAGAAGCAAAACCTTTGGTGGTTGTTTAATCCATTTTACAATACTCTGTATTGCATCATCATTCTTCTGGCATTGCAGCAGTCCTTTATCCTCATGGAACTGACAGTCCACTGTGAGTGTGTTCTGTCTGGTTACTGATCCTCTGCTGTCTGGTACAGTGCACTGTGCCTCAAGTGTGTGATGGAGCACCACTAGAATAACAGGTAAAGAGTCTGTAAAAAAAAAAGAGAGAAAAGAGAAATTTACCTTGGCCTTGGTTCAAAAACTGAAATGCTGCCTCTGATGCTGCTATCTGTCACCTCAGAAACATTCATTTCATGGTTAATAAGACAGAACTAGCAAATTAAAAATTTCAAATTTTATTAAACGTATTAATTAAGTTGGCTTGACAAACTTAAAACACCTACTATAGCAACAACCTAGGAATAACTTAGTAACCACCTGGGACAACATAGCAATGGTCTTGCAACACCTTAGCGACCACCTGAAATATCTTAGCAATGGCTTAGCAACGGCTTAGCAACACCTTCGCCACCACCTGGGATAACATAGCAATGGCCAAGCCACATCTTAGCAAATGCCTGAGATACCATAGGAACGGCCTAGCAACACCTTAGCAGGGCCATTGATTGATACCACACCTTAGCACGGCCTGAGATACCATAGCTGCATCCTAGCAATCACTTGGGATCACTTAGCAATGAAACAAAGGCCTAGCAATGCCTTTGCTACCACCTGAGATGCCATAGCAACAGCCTAGCGACACCTTGGCAACAAGCTGGATTCCCATAGCAATGGTTTAAGCCAACTTAAAGTTTGTTCATAATCTTTCGCCTGTATTTAATGTGTAATTCATTTTATTTTGTGGAGGATGACCAGCTGCCAGTGATGTTTGGAATTTATTCATTTAAAGGTTCTTCGAATCATGGAAATCTTCTCATTTTCAACTTAAAACTAATAAACAACAAAGAGTTTTTTTTTCTTCTTTACTAGTAAAGATTTCAAAGTACCCGGAATGTTACGAAGTTTGTCCAGTGCTGCTTCAATGTCAGTTCCAGCACGTGAAACAACAGGACAGAACAGCAGAATCATATCATGCTTCTCCTTTTCAGGCACTTCACACAGACTTGACATTTCATTTTCAAGAAGCCTTTTTAAGTCTTCATGAGAATTCAGGGTTTTTCCAGATACGATTGTGATGTATTTCAGTGGCTTTTTTCCTGATAAACAGAAATAAAAAGAACACACAAATACTGGTTAGACATAAGTTTTCTGGTCTAATTCATCCCTCAGCCAGGGCCATGACATTACGTACTGTAAGATAGTTGTTGTCAAGCCAGAGAATATTTTGAATGCAAGACATATGGATTGAAAAAAAGCCCATCAAAATTTTTGTACTGATTAGCTGATGTTTCTGTTCACAGTGGTTTACTTTAACCACCTATGGTGAGGCACATTTGAGTTAGGTGCCTTTCTTAAGACAAGGACCAAACATATGACCAAGCCTTAAATTGAATAATCTCTACAATTTAAAAAAAGGCATAATTATCACAATCATTAAAATATTCTCATCGTCAATGAATGAAAATCTGCTATGTAATCCTGCATAATACTCAATATTATCATATTTATATATGCAAAATATTTTCATAATACACAAAGCCATTCTCATACATGCATAAGGTTAAAAGTTTCTTATTGCCATATTACCAAATCGAAGCCATTTATTTTGAGATTTAACAGGTTCCTGGGTACTGGACTTTAGTTTGGGATCTTCAGCTTGCCCATGTTCAATGATTTCTCCTCCCGCCATTACCTGCATGAGAGACTGACATTGAAAACAATGAAAAACTGCTGTAAAAGTTGTTCTTTGCTTAAAAATGTGATGTTAATTCTCTACAGGTACATCCCATGAACAAGATATTACTATTTCCAGTTTATTAGCCCTCAAAAACCCTACTTTTCTTTGGTATTTTGGGTCATTTACAATTGCAATTGCAAGGTATTTACATGAGGCAGTGACATGCTATATGTTGTTATTTTCAAGAGGCCCTGGGCTATACAGTTATGCCATTGTTTGACATGTAAATGCTAACAGAAATATGACATCTTTATGATTTTGGGTCCTGTTTCATCAAAGATTTGCCTAGCACCTACAAAATATTTTGCTTAAAGAGATCTCGCAAGCTGCATCTCTGATACTTTTTCAATAATTGTTAGTCTGGAGTGTCTGTGAGCTGAAAGTGCAAGAGCTTTGATGGTGATTTAATCTATTATTATCATTATCATCATCACTGAGTAAAAATAAACAATTAGCATAAGGCGGACACATTTTTTTATTGATTTTCTGTCATTTCTGTCATCAGGTTGAAACTCTGATACACAGCAAGACAGGCTCTATTTTTAATTACAAATTAAGTTGCATATTTATGATCAGATCTTTTTTATACTCAAAATCAATGTAAACTAAAAGATATAGCTAAATATTATGAATTTTACTATCATTCTTGTCGTATTCATCAGTATTTATCTGTTAAAATGTGTTTAGGGCCTGATTGTGTGATTCAGAAGGGCAAGAGGAAAACTGCACTCAGGGTGTTGAATTGGGACACTGCACTTCTCGCCTTTTTCTGCTCCTCCCCCACCATCTCAGCTTACAGCAAACCACATGGTTAATGGTAAGCATCAGTTTTAGAAGTGAAACTGCATTTGAGTTGTTTTTATGTATATTTAGACGTAAATTTCTGATTATCCGCTCTAAACTCCGAGTCCGAGTAAATCAGAGGACTGTTTGAGACCCGAGAGAAAGTTTTAAACCCAATACGTCCCTGTGGAGATTTAAATAGGCATTTAAACAGACGTAAATGCAGGATCTGAACAGTGGTTTTCTGAACTGGATTAGTGACTGGATCTTCTCTAAAACCTCAGAAAGTCACTGTAGACACACAGAGTCCTGCTGGTCAACGTGATATGTGAAATGCATCGCTTTTTATCAGGTCTCCTCGAATTTGGACTTAGAACTTAAATCCAGGCCTGTAATTATTGGTAGATAAAGAATGATAGATAAACTGACTTGTCATCAATCCTGACAGTTAAGTAAATGAAACGTAAAACCATTGTTTGGCACCCACACCTCAAAGGCTGAAACCCTCTAATACAGATAGTACATGCTGTATATAGTGCATTAAAGTTTTTAAATAGTAATTATTTACAGTATTTGTTATTGTAATTAACTGGTTTTGTCATTTTGGTCCACGTGTCCCTTTTAGCCATTTTAACCATTTTAACCATTTAAGGCATTGGGACTTTCTTGAAGATTTGTCACCCTTTCACTTTGACTCTCACTAATTTCACTTCTGATTTTGATTTCTGTCCAACACAGTTTCATTTCTACATTCTCTTATTAATTCTGCACAGTCAGCACTTTTCTCATCTATTTATTCCCATTTGATCCCTACAAATATTACAAATGTGTTAATCTTCTTGGGAAAGAAAATGCCAGTTTTCCACTCTTCTAATCCTTTTTGGAGGGACTGCATGGCCATTTATAGTCAACAGAAGTAAGGCAAGAGATCCAGAGGAAGCATAGACTGCCAGTGTGAGTACATTTTACTCTTTGTTCATTAAAGCTTCAGATCAGCTGACAAAATGGTACAGGCTACACCTCAAAATCAGAAACACATAAACATACCAATAAATAAATAAGTAAATAAATCAAGTAAAATACTGCAGTGGAACTTCTTGGCATTTCCAGATAAATCTGTAAAGTTAGAGGTGTGACCAGTCACAAAGAAGAACAGGGTCCACCAATCTAATGCAAAGAAATGATTTATATGACTTTCCTCACAAACTGACTTAGAAGAAAAAATATCATCAAAAAAAAAACCAAATCAGAAAAGTGCAAATATATGAAGAGTCAACTTGACGACATGTGACCGTGCAAATACAAGTAACGACAACCGACATCTAACATGAAGTCCAAACATTCACTGCTGAGCCCTAATCAGAAATTACAATACAATGCATTTAGGTTAGAAAGTAGGGAAGAACATCCACAGCATCTACTTACCACAGCTGTTCTCCTCAGTGACTGTGCAAGAATAAAGGGCGGTTGCACTTTCATTATAAGACCTGTTTACTGAGCACCACACTTTCCCTTTCAGTTCTCAGGGGGGCACACAGATCCCCCCTAGAGTTATTTTTGAATGGGTTGTGGGTTCATTCTACATAGTCATAGGCCCCTGGGCACTGGCCCCACTGGCCTAGTCAGGGCTTTAACAGATTCAAGCAATCCAGCCGAAAAGTAGAGTTTATTTAAGCCGCTTTGATTACCACAGTTTTATGTCTGCTTCCAAGTAATAATGTTAGCTCACTGGCATCCTTCTGAGTTCCCCCCAGTTAAAGAGAGAACAAAAATAACCCCAGCAGTCTGAGAAAACCTTCAAAACACATCTTACATTTTTAAATAGCTTAGAAAGAAGGGCTGCAATCCCCTGCCTGGGGAAGCACCCTACACTGTACCAATAAGAGTCCTTGGGCAAGACTCCTAACACCGCCTTCACCTTCCAGTCTTTAAAAAAAAAGATCAAATTGAAAGTGGGTCTGGATAAGAGTGTGTAGTAAATGTGATTTAGCTACAGCACAACAAAATAGCTCTGTTGTGGTTGTGCCAGTAGTGACAAAGCCTTTCCAGCAGATGGCGCTGTTCCTACATTTATGCAGCAATGCAATGGGACTATATTTACGCTGCTATACACATGGATCCAGATAAAGCAAGAAGAGTTTTTGCGTTCATTAAGCAGAACATTCATTCATTCATTCATTCATTCGTTCATTCATTTTCCCTTTTTTTATTTATTCAGTCTTCCCCACTTTGTACCGCCCTCTAAACACTGAAGGATTTCTTGTACTGAAAGCAGATCCGTTTCTCCCTGCACTTATGCTAACCATAAAATAAAAGATTTTGTAACGGCCAGTAAAGGTGCCCTGTCCCTTTAAGAGGCGCTCAGGCAGCAGACCGCGCGCAGGCGCGCAGCAGAGAGAGCTACGTCACTGGGTTTAGGTCTGTTTTCCCTTTTATTTTCTTTTATTTTTGTCAGTAACACCACGTCATGAATGATCGGACACGTGAGGCCTGGCTTCGTATGGTCAAGTAGTTAATAAACTAGTTGGAGCGCCATCGTGTGTCCGAGTCACTTGTTCGCATCAACGCACATGAACTTCTGTCTCATCTGCATATTCATCAGCAAAGCCCCGCCCTCGCTGAGCTGCCGGACTGACTCCAGGCCTCACTGTTTACAGAACCAAGACCTAAGAAGACGAGATAAAAACTGAGTAAACACAGCTATCCAGACCACTTCACACCGAACGATCGAGATGACCAGACCAGAGCGCGCCCACCTCTAGCAAGGCGCTCGCTTGTCCACAGTAAGTGCCGTCCCGTCCCGTCATCTCTGTCCACTGGATGACTCGGCAATAGGGAGAGATGCTCCCAGGCAGTGGATTTACAGGTTGCACACGCCCCCCCCCCCCCCCCCCCCCCCCCCCCCCAAATATATATATATATATATATATTGTGTGTGTGTGTGTATAATACCATATATACAGGGCTGGAAATCAACTATTTAAGGCAGTATTCAGAATACAGTTATTCTTACACACATACACAGATCTTCTAAGCTGTTAATACTGAGCTTACCGCTTTTTACTTATTCGGGATTGTGTTATTACTGTTCATTGTGTTATTACTGTTCATTGTGTACTGTTCACTGTACATTGTGCAAGTGAATGACATTCTGGCGCTTATTTAATTGTTTCATTTCAGAGAAAGAAAAGACCCAATATTCAGAAAGAACATGTCACAGTATGGAAGGAATTCCTCCATTCAGTAAGTCAGTACTGGATTCATACACATGATGGTAAATACTGTTATCGCAACATATTCTGGACTTTTTCGAATTCAAATGCAAATTTCAAACGGCTACTTCAACTGCATATTTACTGTTACATTACACATGTCAGTGTGCGTGAGTTACGACGTAATTCAAATTCAAAACATAGTTGCTTTTGCATTTCTGCGTCTAATGGCTGGATAAAAAATAATATGGAAAAAAAAGTGCTATTGACATTTCATATCCGTTGACTTTATGGTATAACTTTAACATTTTAAAAAACTGAATTTGCAATTGTGTTCCCTCATTGTCACGCTTTAGCTCTGCCAAAATTAAAAAGTGTTTGCAACCCTGTTTGCAATTACGGTCAATGAGGCATTCCTGTCAATCAAATGCTGTGGGTGGGACATCGGGAGAAACCTTTTAGTGTGGTCCATGTTTTTAAGAAGTGACAGAAAGGGCTTAATTTCGGAGGTACTGCCGCATGGCTACACTCTTTTCTACTATACTGAGGTAGCAATAGAAACCGCTGCTGGTGATATTTACCACACATTAACCAGGCCACTGATAATTCTGTCCAAAGTGATTTCCTGTTGTTTAATACGCAAGCAATTTTGAGTCACTTTACTGACTAGAAGAGCTTGTGGTATTGTGTCAGGCTTCAGACAGAGGCTCACAGGACAGCAGATCTTAATCTTAACAATACGGCTACACAGTTCTGGAGTGTTCAGGGTGATGCTCGAGCTACCATTTAACAGAAATCTTCGTGTTAAGATGCTTTTGGGAAACTCAGCCCTGATTAGCTGTGAACAGTGAAAACATTAACATGTGCAGGCCACTGTTTCTCCAGGATGAGGGTTGGGTAACACTGGGTTAACCCACAGTGACCACATCTCCTTACTATAAATATCCATCACTGGCTGCCCAGATCCTCTGAAAGTCCTGCGAGCTTCTGCTCGAAGCAGATCGCTCACTTGATGCCAGATTGAAAGCGCATTGTCACTAACATTGGCACTTGTGACAGCCACAAGCTCTCCTAGTTGGACAAAAGATCACTTCAGTCACGACAATAAGGGCTTCTTGAGAGCTACACATCCTTTCAGACCCATATTGTTCAGTTGTCTTCTCACAGAAGCAGATGGGCAGAAACACCTGTGGATTTTTTTCAGATCTGAAACAATTTATCTGTCTTATTCTATGCTGTATGAAACACATTTTAAAAAGCGTTAACTTATACTTCTTAACATACATTTTCAGGGGAAACATTTTCATTTTCATTCCATTCCGTTAGATCTTAAAATGAATTTGAATTGTTTCCATATTTTTGCTGGTGCCATGATTTTATGAACGCAAATCAGAACAAGTAAGCTTATAGCTTTTTACGTATTCATGATTGTGTTATTACTGTTGTATATTGTACAAATGAATGACATATTCTGCTGATTATTTCATTGTTTTATTGCAGTGAAAGAAAAGACCCAATGCCCAGAGAGAAAGTGTCACACTATGGAAGGAATTCCTCCATTCAGTAAGTCAGCAGTGGATTTATACACATGACAAGTGACGAAAAAGGGTAGATTTTGGAGGTACTACCACATAGCTCGACCTTTGTTTACAATAAGTAGGTAGCTATAGCAACCACAGCTGGTGATATTTTAACGCTCACCAACCAGGCCACAGATAATTCTGCCCAAAGTGATTTCCTATTGTTTCGTGTGCAAGTGGTTCATAACCAACAAGGAGAGCTTGTGGTGTCGTGACAGGCCTCAAAAGGAACATTGATCATTTTAATCTTAATGATGCTGGTAGACAAAGTGGCCAGTATGATGTTTGAACTATGATTAAGCAGAAATTTTTGTGCTAGGATGCTTTTGGGAAACTCAGTCCTGATTAGGGAGCAGTGAAAACATTAATATGCAGATCAGTGGTCCAGTATCAGGGTTGGGAAACACTGGTCATGTGTCCTTGCATGTTCATGTGCTCTGTATCTCCTTTAGGGGAATATCTATCATTAGCCACATTTACAATCAATCAGAATAGACCACATAACATGATGGTAGTAGAAACTGGTCTGCAGAGACAAAGTTTATGCTTTGAGCTTTAAAAGACAGCGATGGGACTGGAGTCTAGCTTATGGGTCTCAGAACATGCAGTCTTGCTTTCGGCGTTTCCTTAATAAATACGTGTAGTATGTTTTCTGAGTCTGCTATCATTTAAAGCAAGGAAAATAAAATTACTGCTCACTGCTGCTCATCTTACGCTGACTGAACTCATGTGATGCTTGTTGTTTGGTAATGACTACACTAGGTGTCTCTCTACGCATGCACACAATTTTAGACTGGATAACTTGTAGTGTGGATGTAAATAAATGTTTTTCATCAGATTGATGACTGAGTAGAGTGTGCGTATAAACGCAATGTCCTGGTGAACAGAATGTTTAGAAATGGAGTTTCTCAGAACAATTCACTTTTTTTCTTTTCCTTTTTCAAGTGATTGGAGGTTTCTCTAGTTCAGAACCTCCAGCACCTGCATCAGAACTCAGACTGGTGCTGCTGGGGAGGACTGGATGTGGGAAGAGAGCAGCAGGAAACACCATCCTGGACAGAGAGGAGAGGAGCCAGGCTGGAGCATCAACAGTGAGGCAGCAGAGTGAGAGCAGACAGGGGGAGGTGTCTGGGAGGCAGGTGACTGTGGTGGACACTCCTGACTGGTTCTGTCCTGGACTCTCTCTGGAGGAGCTGAGACAAGACGTGGGACTCTGTGTCAGTCTGTCTGCCCCAGGACCATAGGCCTTCCTCCTAGTCGTACCAGTGAAGCAGTCTACAGGAGAGGAGAGAGGCATGCTGGAGAAAACGGAGGAGATCTTTGGACAGAGATGTTGGAGAATCACCATGATCCTTTTCACTGTTACTGATGAAGTCCAAGAGAAGAACATTGAATAGCTTGAAGTCCAGAGACTTGTTGAGAAATGTGGGAACAGGTTTCACTGTCTGAGCATTAAGGAGAGTGAAGATGGTTCTCAGGTCTCAGAACTGCTGGAGAAGATAGAGAAGATGGTGAAAGGAAACAGAGAGAAACTCTAGCAGTGAGATCTACCTGGAGACGCAATCTCAGATCAGAACAACGGAGAAAAAGTTCAAGATGGAAATAGAAGAGAAAAGGTTGCAGGCAGAGAGACAACTGAAGAAGAAACTAGACAGTGAGATGCAGAAGTCCCTGAGCCTGATGGATGGCGAGTTTCAGGAGCATGAAGGATATATCAGACATTTATACAGTCAAATAGCTGAACTGGAAATGAAGATAACAGTAGAGAGATGAAAACAAAAAGAGGGCAACAGAAGGAGAGCTGAAAAGAGAGAGAGAGCAAATGATACAAATGGAGCAAAAGATGAATAGAATGAAAGCAAAAACAACGAGGGAGTGGATTGAGAATTGACATAGCCAGGAGATGGAGGAGATCAGATAGATGTATGAAAGGGAAGCCAAAGTGGAATTGGAGAGAAACCTCTTGAAGATCATCCTGCCAGAATTCCAGAGAAGCATTTTGGCCTCAAACTCAAAGATGCAGGAGGAGTTCAGCAGACAGATGGAGGAGAAAGACAGAGACTCTCAGAGACCACAGTAGTTGATCTTGCGAGACAGCTTTTCAGTGCAACTCTGAGAGAAAAGGAATGAGAACAGAAATTGATGAAGGGGAGTCAATAACACTGAGGTGGTTTTGTAGGAAGTCAAATCCAAGTATAATTCACCGCATATTTTATATAATTCACATCATATTTTAACTACTTACAAGATCAAGATTGTCTCTTTGTCATTATTTGGTGCAGAGTACTCCAGGAACCTCTGGATGTTGATCTACGACCTGTTGACCTTAAATCTACAATTTTCCAGTTATGAAGGTTATGAAGTTTTTTTGTTATGCGCACAAATTGCTGTGAAATTTCTACTTGCAGGTAAAGTTTCCTACACTGCCATTGTGTGTGGCTATTTGTAGGCTTCATAGCTCAGGAACATGATACATATATCACAACAATCAGCAGAACTTGCCCTTAAGGTGAAGCAAGGCATTAACCAGTAATCTGGTATCAGCATTTGGGTAGAAGGCAGGAAACACCTTGGACAGGTCACCAGTCCAATGCAGGGCCCCAAATCCACTCTTTAGCCTGAAATTATGTCTGTTTGCAGGCTTCATAACTTCATAACATAATAAAGGGATTCAAATCGATATTGCTGTGAAACAGAAACTTGTGCTGATGTTTTTTTATTTTATATACTGCGCTGCGACTGCATCCAGTTCAACAGAGCTAATTATGCTCCCTCTGTAGTGAAACATGCAGTCAGTCAGGGTTCTTTAAGCACTGATGATATTCACTATATACTCAGAAAAGCATATTGTGATGTATATATTAAAGTAATGATAAATATCGTTATTTTGCCCACCCCAGGGTAATTTGTGAGAATGTTCTTAAAAAACGTTTGTGACCCTTACAGAATTATCAGGATTTCTGCTGTGGCTTTTAAAATGTATTGTGAACTTTATTAAATAAAACTGTATTTAACATACAACACAATATTATTTACAGGGTAATATTTTACCAATTAAGTGATTTAAAGTGTATAAAATCAAGCACATAGACTTGCAATGTCCTTAGATAAACATTGAGAGAAGAGCAGCTCATACTGAAGAGCTCAGTGACTTTATCCTTTGCACCATCATAGGATGCCACCTTTGGCACAGGTCACTTGGTGAAATTTCTGCCCTGATCAACTGTAAGTGATATTCTTGTAAAGTGACATCCAAGAGCAACAACAGCTCGGCCACAAGGGTTTCCATGGCTGGGCAGCTGTACACAAGCCTAAAATCACTATGCGTAATGGCATTTGTTGGTTGGAGTGGCGTAAACCAAACCGCCACTGGACTCTGGAGCAATGGAATGAATCACACTTCACTGTCTGGTGGTCTGATGGACAAATCTACGCTACCTACCAGTATGCAGTAAGTTTGGTGGAGGAGGGATAATGGTCTGGGGCTGTTTTTCAGGGTTTAGGTTCAGGCCCCTTAGTTCAAGTGAAGGATAGTGTTGATGTCTTAATATGCCAGGCATAAAACCAACAGTTATCAGTTCAGAGTTCATCACACGGCGTAGATATGAATTATGAAGTGATTCTACTGTACTATCTTTAAGTAATTAACAGCAGAGGCAGTGCAGTAACAATACAGCACTTGGGATCACTTCTTAATTCATGTGTTCATAGTATGATCAAATCTGAGCTGATGTCTGTTGGTTTTAGGAAGTACTTATTTGAAATCACTGTTTTATAAAGCAGTGGGCTTTTCTCCTTCAAGCCTGCATGTGCTGCGACTCTTACCGCTAAGTGTGTAGTATTCGCGCACGCAAATGTTACGGGCAGCTAGTTTAACTGTTTTGGCGAAAGATGTCTGGACTAACCGCAGCAGAACTCTGCAGTTTGGCAGACGCCCTTTTCAGCATCACTTCCAGCGCTTCATCTCGAATAGCAGAACCCTCTCTGCTCACTGAAAGTGGAAGCTGGCCAGGAAAATCCGCAGATCTGCGGGAAGGACGCTGGCAATTTAGGAAGTAGGAGATGTCACGTGATGCCTGAAGATTAACCAAGTGAAAGTGAAAGCCACGGGGCCCGTTCGACGGCGGTTGTAAGGTAAGCTGATGTGTGGATGATTTCTGTGTTTTCAAGAAAAAAAGGGATTGAAATGGAAGTTATACTGTACTGAGCGATTAACATCTGTCGACTGTTAACGCACATCTGTAAACAATGCTGCGCTTTGTTCAGATGACGCCATTCTCAGATATTACACAAACATATTAACTTATAACGTCAACATATTATATGAACTCATAACGATATTAACTCATAACATCAACAGCTGACCAGTCAGATGGATGGAGCCAGGTTCATTCTGACTAGACTGTCTGTCAGTGGCTTCTTAAAATGAAAAGTGAAAGTCATTTTTGATACAAATGACATCAGAACCCTGGAAATGGATTCGTCACAGAGTTTGTTATTTGCGTGTTAGTTTCATTTACGTTATCATTACGTGTAAAAATGGCCACTTTTCGATGTTCGATACTGATACCGATACTTCAAGCTTGAGTATCCGCCGATACTGATACCAATTTGATCCCATCGTTTTCCTTATCTTAGAGAACTAAGCTGTTAATAATACATTAATAATAATTAATAATACATTAGTCACAACGTGACTCAGTTGTGCCAGAAACGTTTTCAGAAGAGAACTTTAAGCAGCGTTGTTGATTGGTCAGCAACCTTGCGAACAGTAAAGGTGCACCTTTGTTCAGTAGTTTACTTAAGCATGTATGTGATAGTTTAGGCTAATGGATCATTTAAGATGATTAATACATTTTTTCTTCCACTATCCGGTCCAATGGTTTTTGGCCAGTATCGGGCTGAAATATACCCTAATATACATGTAATATATACCATTACCTCTAGTGGAAACTGGATATTTTGGTTAGTTGATCAATCATTGACACAGTAATACCGATGGAAAGGAAATGAGCCAACCTGAATTGTGAAAAATTGGATGATATTCCAGGTGTTTATGCTACCAATAACAATTTCACAAGTAAAATTCACTTCTTTAAGGCATTACTTGATTTGTAAAAATATACACAAACAAAGCGATGTGTACCATCACACAGTAGCCCTGTATGTAGCCCTGTTTCCATTAGCGTGTGTAAAAATATGTCAGCTTTTAGAGCAAACATTGGCATAGCGATGCAGCATGGAGAATGACATCATCAGAATTTACAAGTCAGGAACAACAAAACACACTATTATTTGCAGGTGTATGTTACTGAATTATGGAGTTACAGCCATCAGAATTGGTACATTTTACTCAACAATGGGCTGTTCATTAGTTGGATCAAGAGACTGAGGAGTAGGGAACACACTGGAGTGCAGGGCAGTGAGCCTAGGTCATCATTATCAATGTAGTAACCCTTGTAGTGTCAAGACATTCGCTTAGCATGATATTGTGTACTTTAGTACTGCGAGGGATAATCTACACTGCAGACAGGAGTGTGGTTTTCTGGGTGTTGAGGTGTCTTTATTTGCGAGATCATATAAAGTTATCCAAGTACAGCAAAGAAGTGCAAAAGAAAGGACAGTAGCGTGTTGCACAGGCTCAGCAGATCTTACATAATGCTAGAGTTAATGTTAGTATAGATAGCTCCAGTGTTGGGTTAATTACTCAAAAAAGTAATTTCGGTGGTCTAGAACTACCAAATTTTTATCACTATTTTTTAGCCAATAGACTACAGTATGTTTCAAGGTGGATGAAATCAAACCGTTCAGACAGCCCATGGCTGGATCTGGAACAAACACTCTGTGGGAAATTGAAAATATCTGACTTACCTCTCATTAGCTCCAGCATTAAACATTACAATTGCTTTAAAAGCCTTACAATAAGCACCACCCTGATAGCCTGGTGGGAATTCTTAAAGATGGCTAAGTCTTCACTAATCCCTTGTAAATTAACACCCATTTGGAACAATCCCGATATATGTCGGAAAAAGACAGTACTGAATTTTTCAGAATGGCAAGAAAAAGGAATAAATAATTTAGAACATGTTATTCATGATGGGACCTTTATTTCATTTGAAGATCTTATTTTAAAATATGAAATTAGCAGTAGCAAATTTCTGGAATATCACCAATTGAGGTCCATCATACAGGCAAGATTTAATCTAAATAATCTAAATGTAGAAATCCCTGTGTGGATAACAGACTTTCTAAACCTCTATACCCCTAAACTGTTATCAAAAATATACAAATTATTATTAAAAATTAATGATTCAATATCCCTTCCAATTACAAAATGGGAGAGAGATCTTTCCATCATCCCGGATGAAAATTGACACAGATATGTCTAAATACTTTTAAAATGACTAAAAATCCAAATTTACAACTTATACAATACAAAACTCTCCATAGAATACATTATACAGGGCACAGAATGTTCCAAATGGGCCTCAGAGAAACAAATATATGCACTAACTGTACAGGTAATTATATTGAAAATTATATGCATGCTATATGGTCTTGCATGCCTGTTCAGAGATTTTGGCAGACAATATGTGAAGACTTATCCACATGGTTCCATTGTGATATCCAAGTCTCACCAAAACTGCATTTTAGGTGATATAAGTGAATTAAACATAGAAACGAATATATCACATATAGTTCTTACTGCCTTATGCATCGCCAAGAAAACTATCCTCATGAAGTGGAAATCAAAAAATGATTTATGTATAACTCACTACAGAAACCTACTTTTAGACCACATTAGTCTGGAAAGAATGTCTGCTACCACTAAAAATCAATTGACTACATTTGAATCCCTCTGGTCCCCACTGATCAGCTCCAGCACGTGATGGGGGTAACCGGCTGTAGTCTTGTCTTGTGGTGTACCCAGCAGGTGGCTGGGGGTGGGCTGGGGTATTTGGGTGTCTGATGGCTCTTGGACTGGAGATGGGGGCTGACGCTCTGCGGTTTCTGTGTGCGGGCCCTGTTGTTGATGGTGGGGGGCCTGGATGTGTGCGCTCACGGTCTTGGGGTGGGGACCTGGGGACCCGTGGGGGTGGGTGCTGGCCCCGTCCGGGGGGCTGGCCTCCTCTGTGTGGGCCGGGGTGTGGGATCTGGGGCCTTGGCGCCTGGGGTCGCCCGTCCCCCGTTTGGGCTCCTCCCTGCGCTGGAGGGGTCTGTGCCCCCCTGGGCGCACCGCCGGGTGGTGGGGGGTCTGGGGCGCGCCGGGGTGTCTGTCTGGCATTCCAGGATTCTGGATGCCTCCCGGGAGGAGGGGTGGGGCACTCAAGTAGGGGGACAACCACATAGGGCTGGTTGGTTCTGGACCCAGGACCACTGTGTTTGCGTATATATGGGTGTGTGTGAAGTTTGTGCGGGTGAGTGTGTTTGTGTTGGTATGTATGTGTGTGTGTTTGTATTGTAATTGTGAGTATGTGTATTGTAATCGTGAGTATGTGTATGTGTGATAATTGTTGTCTCTTGTGTGCGTGTGGGTGTGTATGTTTTGTGCTGTGTCAGCTGTGTGGGCGGGCGCCGGCCTGGAGCGCGGTGGTGTCCTGGGGGCGTGGCCGCTTCGGGCCCAGGGCCGGCCTTCCCTGCGCCGCGGCCGGGTGTAGGAAACCGGGGTGCCTAGTGAGCTAGCGCCAGCTGGCTCTCTTCCTCCGAGGGGTAGTTCTCTGCCTCTCGGTCTTTCTTATCCTGACCCTTCCCCTCCTCCCACTCAGTCAAACATCACACTACACATGGGGGTTCTGGGGGAGGGGGGCCCATGCTACAGTGAGTAGGGCCACCTACCTGGCTCTGCTCGCTGTGATGCGTGATGTCCCACTCCTCCCCTTTTTTCCCCCCTTACAATGAGTTTACAATGGGTGCCCTGTGGGTCCCTGGGTGCATGACTGGACATCTTGGCGTGGTCCCCGCCCTGCTCCCTTGGCGGTTGTGTCCTGAGGGTGGTTTGGGCCTCTCTGGCATGGGGGGGGGGGTCCTGCCGGGGGTCGGCCGGTCTCGGGCGCCTGGGCCCTCGGGGGCCGCATGCTCGGCTCATGCTGGGGATGTTGGCCTGCCGGGGGGGTGGGCTGCTCATTGCCTCTGGCTCTCCGGTCACTTGCCCTTTGTCTGTGGGCGCTCTGTCTGGGGCCTCCATTCTTCGTCCTCTGGGGCGTGCACGCGGTGGCCGTCGGAGCGTGTGGCCTCAGGTCTCCTGAGCTCCTAATGGGCTGTGGATGGTCCGGGTCCCCCGGGTCCTTCCCTATCTGTCTCTGGACCACGGGGGCATGGTTGCGGCTTCTTGCCCTCATTGCTGAGCACATTCCATGACACATGACACGTGAACGCATATACACACATATACACATTGCTGCAAACAGTAGAATTGTGTGTGGTGGGTGGGTGTATATGTATAGAGGCATATGTATAGATATGTAAATATGTGTATGTATGTAGCAGCAAATAGTAGAATTATGTCTGGGTGTATATATGTATATGTGAATATGTATATGTATGTATATCTGTATAATTGTTTTTTTCCCCTCCCTTTTTTTTTTTTTTTTTTTTTTTTTTTTTTTTTTACCTATTTATCTATTTATTTTTATTTAGTTGTCTGTTTATTTACTTATTTTATTTGTTTTTTCTCTCTTTTTTTAATTATTATTATTTTTTCTATTTATTTATTTACTTACTTAATTATCATTATTATGATTTATTATTATTATTATTATTTTATTTTATTTTATTTATTTTATTTTTTTTTTTTCTCTCTCCTCCCTTCTTCTCTTTCTTTCCTGTCCTCTTTTTTATTGCCTGTCAGGCCTGGCCAAACAAATAAAATAAAAACTTTAACAAGAATAGGCTTTAGTAACCTATAGAGCTTTTTCTTGTGAAAACAAATATGTTTGGTACATCAGTACATTCGGATTACCATTCCGATTGCAAAAATGGCCAGACATGACAGGTTAAAAAAAAAAAAAAAAAAAAAAAAAAGTAATTTCTCACAAAATGCAAATTGGATATTGTTACTTATTGCTTGGAAAAAGTCATCTCAGTTCTCATTTCTTCTTCACTCTTTAATAACAAATTACTATCAGAAAAGTGTGCATATTTCTGAAAACAAGCAAAAATATCTGCCAATATAGTGTAATAATTTCCCTTAATAAAATTATGTAAGTAAACAAAGCCTAGAAAAGAATTAAATATTCTTACAATGAGAAATATTAGAAATATCAATTAGATTTAAGATGACTTCACTTGCACCACACAGGAGCCCATTTATGTAGAAATGTGCACCCAGGGGCCCCATAATAAGTAAATCTGCCCTGCATACAGTTTCTTGAAGCATTTTCTACCCCTGGTCAGTCTCAAAGAAGAATAGATAGTATCTCCAGCATCAGTATTACGCTTGTCCTATATGAACAACGTTCTTTGTCTTTCTACAGATTAAACCATCTGAAGGTGATACAATCATGAGCAGCAGTAAGTTGTTCCTTTAATTTTGGCCTAGCAACTTGTTTGTTTTAAGCACCTATGTGGTTTAAATTGGATTAAAGTTTGGTGTTGTTAACAACAAATTTTATTTCTGTATCCCTTTTTTAGGAATGATTCCTTATTTTACTATTGTTACTGGAAATACTCTAGAAGCCGATAAGACCATCAAGAAAATTCTGCAAAAGAAAACAGTGAGATTGAAGGAGGTGTTCACAGAGGAGGAGTCTGATTTTGTATTGGTCTTCTGCATGGTTACTTCAGTTGCTAAATGTGATATTATAACAGCACTGCAAAAGCTTCATGAAATTCCAGGTAAATATTTGTCTGTGTATCAACCCAGGTATTGCAATTCTATGGGAACTCAACCTCTTTTCTATCTTACAAAATTATATTTTAGGCATTATTATAGATTAGTATATACTCTGGATGAGTTGAAATGGCCAGGTTTTAGTAGGGAAAAACTTTTTTTGTTTGTTTATTTGTGTCTTTGTGTCATGATTGGCCCCTCCCAGTCCTGTCCATGTGTTAGTGTTTTGGTTTACCCCATGTGCGTTTGTTTTGGTCCAGCCCCCTTGTTTCATGACTCCACCCCTGATTGTCTCCAACTGTTTCCCACCTGTCCCTCGTTTACCCTGTTATTTAAGCTTCTATTATTTCGCTGGTCTTTGGTGTTTGCATTGTTCTGCTTGGACTGTTTGCATTGTAATTCTGGTTTGTCATGTCTGCCCCCTGATCAATACGTGTTGGCTACATGAACCTGTACCGTTTAGATGATGACCCCGGATTTGCCCATAATAAACGTAGCTCATCTCCGCATATGCATTGTTATATATTCCAGGCTCCCTGGCGTTACACTTTGTTTCCTTCCTGCCTTAAAAAGTAGAACATTTTAAGAGCTGAAACCTTGACTGAAAGTCTCCAACCTTACCTGAAAGAACAAAAAACATTCAAATTCAGCAGCAAATAAAACTAGGTCTCATTTTCATTGGAGACCTTTTTATCATTAATGCTCTGATTAAACACCAGGGATTCAAACATAAAACAAAAGTTTGTTTACAGCTTAAACCTCCTTAAACCTGTTTAACATTAGTTTTCTTAAATACACCATACCATCTCCATGGAGAACAAGAGGATTTATAAAGAACATTCTGGAAAATGGAACAAAATGTGACTCTTTGGAACATTGGAACAACTTGGAACATTTAAAGGCATGAGGTAAAGGCATTTTCTAAAGTAGAACTAACAGCGCCATTCAAACACCTCCTAAAACTTAGTTGCTCTTTTCTTGAAATTACTGTTAACTAGTGACACAACACACCATCAAATGCCTATCACATAATGCTACTGTGTCAAAAATACTAAACTACCTCTCTTAGTGTGTAATCCAGTGCCCCCTTGTTTTTGCATTAGATGGGTTTGTGTTTAGATAACAAGATCACAACAAATGGCAGACAGTAGCAGCCTAGCTAGCTATCAGTCATTACTCTACCTTATATTTGTCGCAATATGTTAAACTATAGTGGACTTTATAAACTGAGCTCGCTGACTCAGATTTCAGTTTTCAGGAATAAACACACATAATATTCATTTCTTTGTGTCGACTACATATCCAAACGAATTCCACCAAGGTTTGAAGAAAATTATAAAGCAAAACATCCATTTTATTATCAATTTTTCTTGAAATTTCTTGGCTGCCTTCATGTTCCAAACACAGTTGTTACCGTGGAGACTGGGTGGGTGGACCCTGCTGCAGCACAACTTTCCACTGGCTGAATGGTTGAAGATGAGGTGCATTCAACAGACACTTTGCTTTGTTCACATACTTTAGAACAGAGTTCTAAAGAGTTACCCAAGTTTTTCAAGATCTGAGCCACAATTTTGACTTTCACTTCCTGTTCCTGATGATTTACATTCCTAACTCCACAATGAAAAAGCTTTATGAGTACTTACTTTCTATTTTGCTTTGTTTTAGACATCACGCCTGTTGTTCTGGTGATGCTCCATCACACATTTGATCCACTGAGCGTTGTACCAGACAGCAGTGAATGGGTAACCAGAGAGAACACACTCACAGTGGACATTCTTTTCCATGAGGACAAGGGATTATTAAGATGTCCCAAGAATGACAAAGCATTATTCAACATTACAGAGTGGCTGAAGTTAAAGGTAAAACTTGTTCAAAGGGTTCAAAAAGTTTACACTAGAAATGAGCGATGATATCAGTACCATAACGGTATTGCCTGACGCTAAACTAAAAAAAAAGAAAAGAAAATCTGCAACGGACAGGTTTAGATTTGACTGACATTTCAAACCAGTATGTCATGTTGTATTTATTGTTCTCCAGAAGAGCAGGAACTAGCTTCCTAAAAGCATCTTAGTGTTAAGATCATCTTAACTGGTAGTTAACTGGAGTGTTCAGTTTGACACTGGGTTACTATACTAAATGTTTGTATATTATTCATTTACTGCATTTGTAATCCAATATATAACTGCTACATTTGTCTATAGTGCTGATCCAGGTGGATCTATTCCTAATTTCTATATTTTGTAAGGATTTATATATTGGCATCAACATCTGTAGATGTAGTAGTACTTCAAAAGTGTCAAATAAAGCAACACAGTTCCTATACAGGTGAATCCCTAGTGTATAGTCTTCCTTTTCCTTTAAATGTCATGTTTTGTGAGGTCACTGTGTACATTGGGGTCATTGTGGTCATTGAGTTTAATGTAATCAGACTGTGACAGATTGACTCAAGCTCACTGGATGGATCCAAGAGCAGGTTTGATGACAAAACAGCTCTGGCTACAATTGAAAATCCAGTCTATACAAAGGAAGCCAAGTCATAATCCAGATCTACAGAGAGAAGAACAGTCCAAGGTCAAATATCCAGGAAAACAGAACAGTAGAACAGTAACCAAGGCTCAAAATTGCAGTAGAAACGGGAGATTTAACAAGGAGATACAGATAAAGAGGACAAATTGAAGCCTCAAAATTAAGGACAATAGGTTGCAGGTGTCAGTTCAGTAGCGGAGAGAGAGCATTTTTTCTTTCTCCCGCAGAGTTACTTTTTTATTATGACATTTGTTTCAGCCTCCTCTGCTGTTCTATGTCACACACTTTTATTTAATTAAAAGATAACGCATGATTTGTTTTATTTTTATTCCAAATTCCAAACCTACCTTATGGACATAAACATAAAAGACGTAATTACAATACTGTGCAAAAGTTAGAGACCCTTCTTTTATTTCCACACTTACATTTACAGTAAAACAGCCATTAAGTGCAATTTATCAGTGTCCAAAGAAAGAAAGAAAGAAAATTTCAACAATTATATAAAACATTATTTCTTTCAGTATTTAATGTGTTCAGTCTTTCCCTCTATTACAGTTTCCGTCCTTTGAGTTTTTCCATAGAAATCTGCTGGAATATTTTTCCAGATCTCCAAAGTTAGAAGTCAATCGCAGTTTCTGCTTCTCATGATCCAAGTAATCCAAGTGATCCAAGATTTTGAAGTCTGGACTCTGGGCTGGTCAGTCTGTTGTTCTGAGAACAACAGCAGCATCTTTGTTGATTTGAAGAGTTTCTTTATTTGTTTGTTTCATTTTCTCAGTAAGGGCTTCTTGACAGCTACACATCCTTTCAGACTCATGGTGCTGAGTTGTCTTCTCACAGTGGAAGGATGGACAGAAACGCCTGTGGACTTTTCTGATCTAAAGCAGCTTGATTTTCTCCTCTCTCTCAAAACCGTTAGTTCTAAGTGCTGATTAACTGATGGTGGCGGTTTTAGTGGTCCACTAGGTCTTCTATGGTTGTTAGGATGATCATTTTCTCTTTAATGTTTTTAGAATTTCAATTTTGGAACTTTTGTTTATTTATTATGTATTTTCCTTTTGACTTTCTTCTTCCTTATGCAAGTGGATTATCTTATATATATTCTACTCAAAAACGTTAACAATGGTCTTTGACTTTTGCACAGTCCTGTAACTTAATATATAAAATGCGTGCAGTATTGCAGTTTTCCTTTCGCCTTGTGTGAAGGTTGGACACTTTGTTGAAACCATTTCTCTTCTCTGTATTTAATTATATGGCTTTAAAATGGCAAGCAACCCAAAAATAATGGAAAATAATATGATTGCATTAACTTAATATAGAAATCTGATGGATTAGGTCACAGATGAATTGCTAGCCAGTAATCTGCACTGGGATACTTTTTTTTTTAATTAACCCTCCTAGCTTTTAGTATAATGAACTCATTTCTATGAGAACGATGACATATACAAATCTTCCATCTTTCTGTTTTCTCCAGGACAAAGTAAGTCCAGAAGAAGAAATAAAAAGACTTAAACAAGAATTAATAAGACTTAAAAAAGGTAAGTGATGTTTGTATTTTGGATAAAACAATTCACTCAGTTTCAGGCCACAGTAGAGAAGCCCTGCTCTACAGGATACTGAAGCAGCAGTGCCCTTTTCTGCTATAGTGAGCCAAGACATAACTCATCAAGACATAACTCATCAAGACATAACTCATCAAGACATAACTCATCAAGACTTAACTCATCAAGACATAACTCATCAAGACTTAACTCATCAAGACTTAACTCATCAAGACATAACTCATCAAGACTTAACTCATCAAGACATAACTCATCAAGACTTAACTCATCAAGACATAACTCATCAAGACTTAACTCATCAAGACATAACTCATCAAGACATAACTCATCAAGACTTAACTCATCAAGACTTAACTCATCAAGACATAACTCATCAAGACATAACTCATCAAGACTTAACTCATCAAGACATAACTCATCAAGACATAACTCATCAAGACTTAACTCATCAAGACTTAACTCATCAAGACTTAACTCATCAAGACATAACTCATCAAGACATAACTCATCAAGACATAACTCATCAAGACTTAACTCATCAAGACTTAACTCATCAAGACTTAACTCATCAAGACTTAACTCATCAAGACTTAACTCATCAAGACATAACTCATCAAGACATAACTCATCAAGACATAACTCATCAAGACTTAACTCATCAAGACTTAACTCATCAAGACATAACTCATCAAGACATAACTCATCAATACTTAACTCATCAAGACATAACTCATCAAGACTTAACTCATCAAGACTTAACTCATCAAGACATAACTCATCAAGACTTAACTCATCAATACTTAACACAGTGTCACTACTGCCCCGCCAGGGCAAGTTCAGAGCTGAACAGATAGCGTGTTAAATTTCACTGCCTCTGCTTTAGTGCTTGCAGTGTGAATGTCTCCGATTTTGCGGTATGAACTATTCCCTGCAGTTGTGGCAGTTTGTTACTGTGCTTTAATTGCAAATGTGTGCATTTTACAGAGTTAGTGAAGAAGGACAAACAGCTTGAAGAAAAAGATGTGTTTTTAGTTTACATTAACAAGCTGCAGGATTTGGGTACTAAGCTTGAAAAAATAACAGCTTTACAAGAGGAACATAATGCAAGACATGCAAAGGATGAAAAGGTGCTTGAGGAGATTGTACAAGAATTAAAAGACAGCGGTGAGTATTTGGATTTCTCCCAAATCAATCATAAACAACAAATCAGAGCGTATCTGTTCTTGTTCATCAGTAAACATTTGTTTTCCAGCTGAGTGTATGTCAAACCTGCAGAGTGGAGGCACTGTAGTGAAAAAGGACATATTAACACAGACATCAGGTGGGTCTGACATCTGAGTTTTGCTTCAGTACTAATCTAATATCAGTTTTATGTTATGTTAAAAAGAATGGGATTAATACAGGGATCATTTATATAGAGATACTGAACACTATGGACACTATGCTTCTCTTAGCATATCGTGGATAACAATGTCCAAACGTTGCATTACAAAAAGTATAATTAAGCCTGTTTCACTGGATTTAGTGGGGCACACTATGCACAGTTTTCAATGGCAGTTTTTAAATCTGGCACTCCTGGTACATGCACGGTTTTCCGGTTTTCATTTAAATGAACCCCAATAAAGTATTAAAAATAATCAAAAAGTGGGAAGAACACTGTTCCTGTATGCAGTAACATAACATAACATTCTGTAACATAAAGTGCAGAAGCACAGTTCAAAGCAGTTAAGCTTGCATTTTATTGGTGGTTGGGATATTTACTATTACATATTGAACAAATATGACAAACTTGTTTCTAAACTTTTTTGTATTTGTACTGGTTATTTTATTGCTTAATTTCAGTTAAAGAAAATATCAAAGATCCTGTGAGAAGAGCACGCAGTATGGAAGAATTACCTCCACATAGTAAGTCAGTAATGGATTGTAACATGTAACACTCACACACACACACACACACACACACACACACACATCTATCTACCTTTCTATCTATCTATTGATTTATCTATTAAAGATAATATTCTTAATGTCAATATCTGCTTATTGAAAAAACATATTTACATTTATTTTTATGGATGTTGATAATATTATGGTGAAATACTGTATTTCAGTACAACTAGTTGAATAGTTGAACTAGTGAAAATGTTAACTTGCAGTAAAAGGCAGTATTATTAAGAAATTAGAATATTTTACTGTTAATTAACGGGTTTTGTCAGGAATGTTTGCTGTCAGATTTTTTTCCTCTCGTTTTTTTTTTCACAGTGTACTGTAAACTGCATCCAACACAAAATAGTTTTATACAGTTCTATATTACAACCCCAATTCCAATGAAGTTGGGACGTTGTGTAAAACATAAATAAAAACAGAATACGATGATTTGCAAATCCTTTTCAACCTATATTCAATTGAATATACTACAAAGACAAGATAGTTAATGTTCAAACGGATAAACTTTATTGTTTATATTCAGTCATTTTGAATTTGATGCCTGCAACACGTTCCAAAGAAGTTGGGACAGAGGCAACAAAAAACACCTGTTTGGAACATTCCACAGGTGAACAGGTTAATTGGAAACAGGTGAGTGTCATGATTGGGTATAAAGGGAGCATCCCTGAAAGGCTCATTCACAAGCAAGGACGGGGCGAGGTTCACCACTTTGTGAACAACTGCGTGAGCAAACAGTCCAACAGTTTAAGAACAACGTTTCTCAACGTGCAATTGCAAGGAATTTAGGGATTTCATCATCTACAGTCCATAATATCATCAAAAGATTCAGAGAATCTGGAGAAATCTCTGCAAGTAAGCAGCAAGGCAGAGAACCAACATTGAATGCCTGTGACCTTCGACCCCTCAGGCGGCACTGCATTAAAAACCCACATCATTCTGTAACGGATATTCCCACATGGGCTCAGGAACACTTCAGAAAACCACTGTCAATGAACACAGTTCGTCGCTCCATCTTCAAGTGCAAGTTAAAACTCTGCCATGCAAAGTGAAAGCCAGATATCAACAACACCCAGAAACACTGCCGGCTTCTCTGGGCACGAGCTCATCTGAGATGGACTGACGCACAGTGGAAAAGTGTCCTGTGGTCTGACGCGTCCACATTTCAAATTGTTTTTGGAAATCATGAACGTCGTGTCCTCTGGGCCAAAGAGGAAAAGGACTGTCCGGATTATTATCAGCGCAAAGTTCAAAAGCCAGCACCTCTGATGGTCTGGGGGTGTGTTAGTGCCCATGGCATTGGTAACTTGCACATCTGTGAAGGCACCATTAATGCTGAAAGGTACATACAGGTCTTGGAGCAACATATGCTGCCATCCAAACAACGTCTTTTTCAGGGACGTCCTGCTTATTTCAGCAAGACAATGCCAAGCCACATTCTGCATGTGTTATAACAGCGTGGCTTCGCAGTAAAAGACTGCAGGTACTAGACTGGCCTGCCTGCAGTCCAGACCTGTCTCCCATTGAAAATGTGTGGCACATTATGAAGCACAAAATACAACAACGAAGACCCCGGACTGTTGAGCAACTGAAGTTGTACATCAAGCAAGAATGGGAAAGAATTCCACCTACAAAACTTAAACAATTAGTGTCCTCAGTTCCCAAACGCTTATTGAGTGTTGTTAAAAGGAAAGGTGATGTAACACAGTGGTAAACATGCCCCTGTCCCAACTTCTTTGGAACGTGTTGCAGGCATCAAATTCAAAATAAGTGAATATTTACAAAAAACAAAGTTTATCCGTTTGAACATTAAATATATTGTCTTTGTAGTGGATTCAATTGAATATACGTTGAAAAGCATTTGCAAATCATCATATTCTATTTTTATTTATGTTTTACACAACATCCCAACTTCATTGGAATTGGGTTTGTAGTTCTTCATGTAGGCCTTCTGTTAAAAAGCAATGATTTCCACTGGCTATTTATTAATTGTCATGCCAGAGCTTACCATCAAAACTATATTAACAAACAAAAAATACTGAAGGGAAAAAATGACCAATTGCATCACTGTGTCTGTATCAAGCAGTCCTACAATTCAACACATTGGCATGATTTCATGGTTTAACCACTAGGCCATCCTCTACATTACCTGCTCACTTGAAGTCAGCAGAAATGGAATTTACCCATCAGAAATATGGCCTAGTTTATAGGTCTCACAAGTCTATGACAAGGTCAGTGTAATGATTCTGAATCATGCCACAGCATACAGGGATTCTTCAAGATTCTGGATGTGTTATGCAGACATGTCATACTATTAATGCCTTGCATGATTTCTGCAAATTGGGCAGCTGCACAGTAGCTGTGAACAGATCACTTGTTTAGCCCATTTTAACACTCAGTTAACCACTAACTATTGATACGATTGTGGACTGTCTCACACCTCAATCACGTACTGTTGGGTGTGCTGGAATGTGCAGTTTCTGTAAGAATATAATAATATTTATAAAATAATATATATATTAATATATATAAAATAACCTAATAAACTGGCAGCTCATTGCATAATCAGATTATTTAAAGAATTTTTGGGAGTGATTACTGATGAACTTTGATCTTGAAATAGACTTTCCAGTGACTCAAAACTTGACTGTGAATGAACCAGTTATTTAGCATAACCTAATTACTGCTCAACACCACTTTTGGTGTTATCTGATGAATCAGAGACTAAAAATCTTACTATGTTTAGCTTCAATTCAATTCAATTTCAACTTTATTGTCATTATACAATACAGGGTAGTTACAGTATAACGAAACACTGTCGGGCTACTTTTCCAGTGCAGTAATAAAAGATGCAAAGTAAACAGTGCAAAGACAAAAGACAGTAAAAACCAGACAAAATGTGCAGTCAGTAGGTACAGGTGTTGAACGTAGACAAGATGTGCATAGGCAAGTGTTATAGATGTATTGGACATATAGACTGTTAGTGCATAGTCAGATATTCAAGTGTATCAGGTATATAGACAGAAATGTGCGTGGTGAATTGCAGTACAGTACAGTAAATGCAGAAGTACTATTGGTAAAAAAAACATGCTCTACAGTATTGATTATATTCAAAAGGAGCTAGTACTTTATAACTGGTTTAGGTAGACATGATATACTGCAAATGATAGATTTTTTTGTTGTGTTGTAATGTTGTACTGTTGTAACATAGTAGTTACAATACTTAGTGTAGTTACAATGGCTGAAAATGAATTCACTGTTAAAACTATGATGATGATGGTCTTTTGTAGTGAGCAAAGGCGAATGCAGTGAAGAATGGGGCTCTGTTTTATCCTCTGGGAGAACTGACACCATGGAGTTCCAGTGTACTAACAGTGAGTGGCAAAAAATCCTTCTGCTATGAATTTAACAGTAAGAAATAAATCACAGTGTGATGGTGGACAGAATGTTTCTTGTAAAACATTACATTAAATTAAACATACAGCATTTAGTAAACACTCTTATCCAGAGCAAGATCTATAACATTTGTTTATTTGTTTGTTTTTACAAGTAACAGGAGAATTCTCCAGTTCAGAACCTCCAGTTCCTGCATCAGAGCTCAGGCTGGTGCTGCTGGGGAGGACTGGATGTGGGAAGAGAGCAGCAGGAAACACCATCCTGGGCAGAGAGGAGAGGAGCCAGCCTGGAGTGTCTACAGTGGGGCAGCAGAGTGAGAGCAGACACGGGGAGGTGGCTGGGAGGCAGGTGACTGTGGTGGACACTCCTGACTGGTTCAGTCCTGGAATCTCTATGGAGGAGCTGAGACAGGACGTGGGAATCTGTGTCCGTCTGTCTGCCCCAGGACCCCACGCCTTCCTCCTAGTCATACCACTGAAGCAGTCTACAGGAAAGGAGAAAGGCATGCTGGAGAAAATGGAGGAGATTTTTGGAGACAGATGTTGGAGGAACACCATGATCCTTTTCACTGTTACTGATGAAGTCCAAGAGAAGAGCATTGAAGAGTTTATCCAGTCAGGAAACCAGGAGGTCCAGAGACTTGTAGAGAAATGTGGGAACAGGTTTCACTGTCTCAGCATTAAGGAGAGTGGAGATGGTTCTCAAACCTCAGAGCTGCTGGAGAAGATAGAGAAGATGGTGGAAGGGAACAGAGAGGAATTCTACAGCAGTGAGATCTATCTGGAGACCGAATCTCAGATCAGAGCAATGGAGACAAAGATCATGAAAGAAAGAGAAGAAAAGAGGTTGATGGAAGAAAAAGAAGTTAAGGAAAAATTAGAAAATGAGGTGCAGAAATCTCTGAGAAGGATAGAGGGAGTAGTACAAGTGCATGAAGGAGAGATAAAACAATTGCATGACCGAACAACAGAGCTAGAGAGAAGGTTGAAAGAAGAGAGGGATGAAGAGAAAAGGAGAGAACTAGAAGGAGAGCTACAAAGAGAGTTAGGGCGAAGAACAGAAATGGAGGAAAAGGTGAAGAGACTAAAAGAAAAGAGAGAGAAGGAGAGAAGAGAGACGGAGGAGAGACACAGACAGGAGATGGAGGAGATCAGGGAGACGTATGAAGGAGAAGCCAGAATGGAGGCAGAGAGGAACCTCATGAAGATCATCCTGCCTGAACTCCAGAGAAACATTTTGGCCTCAAAATCAAAGATGCAGGAAGAGCTCAGCAGACAGATGGAGGAGAAAGATGAAGAGATAGAGTTACTAAAGCAGAGGCTGTCAGAAGTTGATTCTCAGCTGAAAGAAGCCCAACAGAGAGCTCTTCAAAGCAATTCAGAGAGTGACGATACAGCAAAAGATAGACCAAGAACGATGTTAGAATGGTTTTTTCAATGGTTTTTAAGGAGATAAATAGTAAAGATAATTATGTGATAAATAGTAAAGATGCACTAAATAGATATCTCTCTTTTATTGTTGATTTTGACAGTGATGTACTAAATACTGTAAACTCCCAGAGGTTTTCCCAAAGGTTCCCAAAGGCCTTGTTGAACCCCTTACTGGAAAAGAAAACATGGATCCTACTGTACTTAGTCAGTTCAGTCCTTTTTAAACTTTCCATTTTCAGGTAAACTTGTTTAAAAACAAATAAATATATGCTTGGTATCTAACAACCTACTAGAAAAATTCCACTCAGTTTTGGATCCAACCATAGTACAAAGATGACATCGGTCCTTGTTGTAAACAATCTGAGACTTAAGATCTTAAGGTCCTACAGGATCTTAGTGCAGCATTTGCCATGGTTGTTCATGAAATTCTGATTCAACTTAAAAGTAGGTAAATATCTCAGATATAGGGTTAGAATGATTGAAATCATATTTTATAGTTAGTTTTGTTGCATTGCGAAACATTTTTTAAAAATTGTAATGTTTCCTCTGGAGACCCACAAGGTTCCATTTTAGGGCTGCTGCTTTTCTCATTTTACGTGATACCTGTAGAAAAAGTGAAACATGAGGTAAATATTCATAGTTATGATATTTAATTATAATAACATTCCATCCCTCTGAAAGTCAGGACTCTGTTGACAGCCTAATTAATTGTATCATTGTATTTTACCACAAAAAAACTGAACTGTTCTATCTGGCCATCGTCCTACTCATACCCTGTATCTCCATTAAAAACATATCCTCAATAATTTAGCTGCTGAAAGCAAACTCTCAGCCTCTTCAGTTGCATGTTTGATGGAGTAAGCTTAGAAACTATAGGCTAACTTTGAGCACATTTCACATATTGACATAATTGGGAGAAATCATCATTTGAAAATCTACATTTTCATGGTTACATTTTTAGAAGGTGCACTTCTCAGAGGAAAATTATCTTGATATCATGTTTTCTTTTTCATTTTAGGAGAAATAAAGCTTATCAATATCCAGTATACTAAAAGATTCTAGATATATAGAAGACAGCTATATACAAAAATGTCATTGTAGCTCAGAGACGAGATGTAATACGTAAACTGCAATGAGCAAAACAAATCCTATTACAGTAAACCTGTAAGCAAACAAGTTTCAGCTCCTGAATGAGGATGTTCTCCATGCTACATTTTTGGTTTTACCAAATGGAAAGTATATATATATGAATTGTTCATGATACGTGATATGTCACCATATTTATCTTTTCAGACATCTGGAACAGAGAAGCCAGTAGTGCTATAATTTTAAAAAATACTATCAAAAACTGTAGATACAGTAATTTTTATTCAATATTTGGCCTACTGTGTTAAACAGTTAAGCTGTAAGACTAATTTTGCTCTCTTTTGAATGAAAGATGCTGTAAGAAAGACTCTGGCATTGAAGCCTAGCCTCGCCCCCCTTTTCGCGTGCAGTTTAGTTTTAGTTTTATATGGAGCATAGAGCACTTGTTCAGCTCTGCTGCTTCAGGCAAGTTATCACTTCAGGTTGGCTGGATCACAGCCTCAAGATGATAGCATGTGAGGAGTTGTGTGCATGCATTCCAACCAAGTAAGTGTTGTTAAGTGTCGAGATAGTTAGTTAGTAGGTAGTTTTCAGACTTTGTATGTTGTAGTGTTGATGTGCAACTAGTGTTGGATGCTAAGCGGAAAACTAGCATTATAGGCTTATTGTATAAGAGATCTGCAAGTCATGCTAATTCAGCTATGTTTAAGTAATTGAAGTAATGCTAAGAAGATTTATTATTTTGTTAGTTTAATTCAGTATGTTGATTAGCCTTATTCTGTTTACAGACCACACACAACTGAGGCTCTTGCACATGTAATTCAAGTGTACGTTTAATAAAGAAACTAAAGGAGAAGGAGACAACTGCTTCATGGTGTTCTTACCGACACCCCCCATACAACACACCTCCCATCAGCAGAACCAGCACATACAGTCCTTTAGTGGTCCTCACCAACAGATGCAGTTGGTCAGTGTTTAAATAAGTACTGACAATATATATGATATATTGTCATATTGCCCAGCCCTAGCTTGGACACTTGGAGACGTAAATCTGCTTGTTTTTATTTTTTCTTCATGGTTCATTGTTTACTATTCTGATTAGCCATCATGCTTGTAAGCTATTTATGCCAAAATAAAACAAAAACAAGCAAACTGATAAGGGTTACATTTAAGCGTTAATTTTTTTTCTTTACCTTTAAAAGTTGACCAGTGCGTGATGCCTGCTACATCCATGAATGCCACTCCCTGCTCGGGCTGTTGTGAGTGAGTGATAGAGATTGTTGTAGATGTAGAGTAAAACACAAGGAAGGCCAGGATTCCTCCATGAGAAGCGTTCAAGGGCAGAAGGGCATATAAAAAGCCCTGAATTTGCGGGAGAGGTCACCACTAGGTCAGCCTGGCTGTACACTAGCTCCCAAGACAAAACACCTACACCCCCAGACATGATTAACCACAAATAAAACCCAACACATGTTTACACAAACAAAAAAGTCACATTTTAACAAAATTAAAGTCCCTTTTAAGGAGGATGTTAGCCTACCATGATCCTCTGCTGGAATGACCACGTCTCCCGAGCCTCTTGGAGGCAGCACCGGCCAGTAGCAGCTCGCTATTATAATGTTTTACGTTGTAGCAACTCACTCGTAAAAGGGAATTTAATGTTGTTTTAATTTTGTTTGTTTGTGCAAAGATGTGTTGTGTGTTATGTGTAGTTTACTGTGTCTTCGCTGTGAGGGTGAAGCTGTGGCTAGTAGTGAACTCAGGTCAAGCATGTGATTTGACGAGGGTGCCCACAGTTTTGCATACAGCCGTATACAACACCCTGAGGATGAAATAATAAAAAGAAAAAAATCTAAATCTCAGAACTCAAAGAAGGTGAATGGAACTACTGGATTAATCTCAGCAGCAGAGCTTAACTATGTAGGACACAGCCACAAGAAAGTTTGTGCACCTTTTGGAATTGTCTGTATTTGTGCATGGATGACTCCGAAAATGTAATCTAATAGCTTCACCTGGACTCCACAGCTGTACCTTGACGTCTCCTACTCATGACAATAATATTAAATACTATATGTTTAATTAACTCACATGTACATGGATCATTCTAATTGTCTCAAACTTATAGTTGAGACGCATTTCAGGCTTTTAATTGACTTAACCTTTGGTGTAACGTGGAGCGAGGAGGCGGACGCACGTGCTGAGATAAGTGAGATTTATTAAGGGCAAATCCAAAATCAGGGTCAAGACAGTCCAGGGTCATAGAGCCAATACGGATAGATCAGGGGGGCTGACATGACATAAACCAGACCAAAACAGAACAACCAACACAGCGTATAACAAAGCAAACAAAGATTCAAACAACCGCCATCAAACAAGGACCAACCAAAACAAAGGCCAAACACAGGGCTTAAAAACACAGGGAAAACGAGGGGCTGGTGGAAAGCAGGTAGAGACAATCAGGAAACAAGGGGGCTAAACCAAAACAAATGCACATGGGCTAAACCAAAACACGAACACATGGACAGGACTGGGAGGGGCCAATCGTGACATTTGGACTAAAATCCTTTTGCTATTAGTGACCCCATAATTTAATTATGTTTATTTCATTAAAAGAAATGATTGAACATCCCATTTTGTTACAAACAAAACAAACGTTACACTGCTAAAAATGACCAAGTACCAAAAAGACACCAAATGTTTTGGTAGTGACAGTCTGAGTGGTTGGGCTAGTTGGGATAGTGTGGTGGTTAAGACCTCTGCCTTCTACACTGTAGATTGGGGTTCAATCCCCACCTGGGCAAACACCCTACACTATACCAATAAGAGTTCTTGGGCAAGACTCCTAACACTACTTTTGGATTTGTGGAAGTAAAAACTTATTAAGATTTTTCAATAAGTTGAGCACTTTTGAAGTTGCCTTATGTTGCAACATGTTTTCTGTAAAAAAAAAATAAATCAAAATAAATCTATACTAAACTATTTTATTTAGAATTTTTAAAATACTTTTACAATCAACTTATATGGTTTGTGGGTTGCACAACTAACATTTTTAAGACTTTTGGAAGCAAAAAGAAATTGATTTTATATGTATGCACTGAAAATTGTTTCACATAAAAGAGGTGCAGTTGAATGGTACAGTCATGTATGTTTTAATCTGTTTTTGAGAAAAGTAATGGACCGAAGAGCTGAAGCAAGAGGGGAGCTTGATTCCTGATGGGGACAGTTTTGGGGGCCTAATGTGTCTTTGCAGGTGCTTTTGTTTTTAAAGAACCCATCTTTCGAGTAAGTATAGTATGTCTGAGTAAACATTCTCTCAAAACCTAAAAGTTTTTGTAAAAATACTGCTTTTACAAAATACAATTTGAACTGAATACAGATACTTTATTTTTGTATTCTGAATACGATACAAGACTTTTATTCTGTTATATTTTTGAAGTGAAAGAAATAAAAACAGCCTCTGCCGCAAGCTATTAAAAAAATGTGCAAATATTAACGCAATTAAATTGATTTATTTAATGGAATCTATTCTTCCATCTACCAATGCATTGTTTCTTGTGCCACTGGCAGCCGCACAACCCCAGAACATAATAGATCCGCCCCCATGCTTAACAGTGGCCAGGTGTGGCTTATTTAAAACAGAAAAGACAAGATATTTAATGTTATATTATGAAGTTGATCTTTGTATTACATTACAAAAAGTTATAGCAGCAATTTCAGAGTAGGAATGCCATTAAGTGTTCAGATAACATTTTCAAAATGGTAATATCATTGTTCATGGATATGAAATGAGCATCCAGGAAGGACAGAATCATTTATGAGTGAGAATAGGATGAGCCTCAGCACTTGCATCAGCAAATAAATAAAACAGCACTGTATTAAAAACTGTAATACTTCTATGAACGATATCACTACTTGGGCTCGGGAACACTTTGAGAAATCATTGCCAGTAAACACTGTTCTTCTGCAAATGCAGGTTAAGACTGTACTATGCATAGTGGAAGCCATGTGTCAATAACATCCAGAAATGCTGGGCTGGAGGTCATCTGAAATGGACTGATGCACACTGGAAATGCATGTCGTGATCTGACGAGTCAACCTTTTGGTTTCTTTGTAGATGTAATGGATATTGTGTTCTCTGGGTCACAGAAGTAAAGGACCACCTAGTGTAACGTATAGAAGCCAGTATGTGTTATGGTGTGGGAGTGTATTAGTGCCCATATGGGTAACATTACAATGCTAAGCATGACTAAGCATGACTCTGTAATATACCATTACATAATATAACAACTATCATGTAATTATCTAACTGGATACCTCAACATGGTATGATTTCCTCTCAATATTTATGGATTAATGTGGTCTTTTCAGTGGTTTTCTCTCTAAGAAAAGCAGTCCAAATCATATAAATAAATATCTACACCCATGCATATGCAGTACTTTTATTTTGTTGTTTTGTTATAAGTGGATCACATGACTGAGGATTTTGCCAGTACCTGGGTTTGCCCAGTTTCCGTGGTGTACCTTAGCAGCACTGCTCTGTGAGCTACGTTATGTGAAAAAGGCTCAGGTAAGATATGTTGTTATGTTGTAATGTTGTAATGTTGTAATGTTAAATCAGTGCTTCTATCCATCTCTTATTCTCACGGTTTGTCACGACAGTGCAGGAAAATTAAACCTGCCCAGTGTTTGAGCATTATGGTACACTACTATAACAACCGGAAGAATTCACAACTTATTTTTCAAAAGAGTCCATTGCTAATTTACAAGATCCCATTGTGCTGGTTGAGGTGTCAGAGTAAGGAAAATACAACACTATGCAAAGCATGTGTCAATTCACTATAAGCAAAGCACTAATAACTGATTTTGTGCCCCCTAAAGTAAAGTGATGAACCATTCACAGTTTATTACTGATTAAAAGTGAACAGAATAGCTAGCAGGGGTCATTCTTTTGCCCCTCCAAGAACAGTGATAAATAATAAGCACAATATGGCTTATATAAAATGTAAGCCCCATCCACTCGGCCCACCAAACACCTCCCTTAAATGGTCCCAAAATAGTGAAACATGAGCTACAACATCACCTAGAGGGTGTAGATAGTTAACCAATCCCATTAGTTCCCACTCAGGTTTGGTAAGAGAATTTGGTGGATTACCAGAGGTGAATTATGAAAAATGATGACTATTTCACACAATATTATTTATTAAAAAAATGTCAAAACTCATAAGATTTACAACACACAGGAGAAGCAGGCCAAAACCAGAATTGACTGTTACAGCATGGTACCTTTAAGGATCAATCTCAATATAACTGGAAAATATGGAAAATCAGCAGTACAACCATAGAATAAAATAAACGATTTACAAGGATTAAGGGCTCAAATCAAAACACTCCGAATCAAGATATAAATCAACTAAATAAATCAGTACATAAAAAAACACTACACTTCAAAAAAGAACCATCAAAGCTTGTTCCTCAGCTAAGTTTACTTAATATGGTAACAGTAAACTACCGCTTTCCACTTCCTACCAGGCCTCCCAGGGTCAGAATTACTACTGAACAAAGAGATATAACACTGGCCCAAAAATAAAGGTTGGCACTCAACTCACTCAATTCTTAAGTCAATAAAAAAACAACTTTAATAAATCTTGCTTCTAAAAGAAACAAAAGGTTCTGACACGTCTGCCTTAACAAGGGCTCCACTCCCCCCTCGTTACTCAGGCTGCCGTCCACTACTGGATACTGCAACCCACTGTAATCAAGAAATGCGTGCTTTAAAACCAGGTAAACAGGCTATACTCTAACTTGATACTGTCACAGTGGAGCACAAAACCAATAAAACAGCAGATACCTGTGTCTGGACGTCTACAATGAGTACTAGCTTCATACACAGGACTGCAGTTACAGGACACTGGTACACGCTGTAGTTAATAAGGGCATGCTGTAAGAACAGCCAAACAGGCTTTACAGTGACTTTATGTTGTAACCATGCTCACAACATAAGTAAACAAACAGCAAATATCTGTATCTGGGCTTCCCCTAAGCAATACCACATGGAAACATTACATCTAATCCAGCACACATATGCATAACTCAACTGTACAATAAAGAAAGATAGAGATATTCACTCAAGACTCTATGTTTGCTTCACATGTAGCAATTTCCACAATTATTGGCACCTTCTGGTGAAGAAAAATAGGCATAATTTCCAGCTGTGGAAACAGTTGAAGAGCATTTTGTTCCATAATGCTATTTCCATTACTGAAAAATTTTAGATGAAACTAATTATTTAAAAGAATAACAGCTGTAAACAGGAAAACCCTCTTTATTTTTCCAAAGGTGGTATATATTTTTCATAATAATGGTGGTATACATTAAGATAATTCACAGTTTTAATTCAAATAAATGCCTATTTTCCGTAAATAAACTAATTAAACACAAGAGTTTATGTTTATGTTGTAACCCAGTGCAACATAGGTCATCATATAAATTGCATGGATAGGGTGAAACCAACTGAGCTTAGAAGGCTCATGTGTCATAATATATGACACATTCATTTGTTCCTGATTAATGACTCATCCTTTTCTGATTAATTGTCCATTAGTAAATGCCTTATTATTGGCAGGTTGTGTACCCTTAATGTAAAGTGTTACCCTTTAGTTCGTTTTATGTTTACTGCATCTCTACAGGTTCATACAGTCGAGAAAAACAACAGCGGAAGATTCGACGTATCCACCCTCTGGATTCCTCCTGGCCATCTGGTCTGTTCTCCCCTTCTACACCTGCTTCTGTCTTCTCAGCCTCACCCCTGTCTTTGTCCCCTTTCCTCTGTCCTTCACTTCGTTTCTCATCACCATCGTCTTGTTCTGCTTCGGACAATCTTCCCACTTCATCTTGAGTTTCCTCTACTCCTCCATCTCCTCCAACTGCTGCTCCACCCTCTCTCTCTTCTTCTCTTCCTGCGTCGGTGCTTTCTCTGCTCCTCAAAGCCTCATAATCTACTTCCAGTTGTCTGTAAGTCTCTGTGAGCTCAGACAGTCTTTGTTTGAGGGTCAACAGCTCTCTGTCCTTTTGCTCCATCTTCACCAGGAATTGTTTCTGCATCTTTGAGATGAGAACCCAGACTGTACGGTGGAGTTCAGGCAGGATGATATTCATGAGGTTCCTCTCTGCCTCAATCCTGGCTTTACCTTCATACATCTCAATGACATCTGCCATCTCCTGTCTGTGTCTCTCCTCCATCTCACTTTTCATTTTGTCCCACTTTTCCTTCAGTTCTCTCAGCTGCTGTTGAATCTCCTCTTTCTGCTGAATCTCTCTCTGCAGCTTCATCCCCAGCTCTCTTTTTATCTCGTCACTTCTCTCCTCTTTTAGTAAACTCTCAAGTTCAGTTATTCGCTGCTCATGTTGCTGGAGTCTCTCCTCAAGCTCCTGGATTTGTTCTGTTATGCTCTTCAAAGCATCATGGATTTCCTGCTCTTGTTTCTCCTTAAATTTTTCTATCTCTCTCTTTTTATTCTCCTCTCTTTCTTTAATAATTCTTTTCTCCATTTCCCTGATCTCATGGTAGATCTCACTGCTGTAAAAAGCCTCTTCATTTCCTGCAACCATCTCCTCTATCTTCTCCAGCAGCTCTGAGATTTGACGACCATCTCCACTCTCCTTAATGCTGAGACAGTGAATCCTGTTCCCACATTTCTCTACAAGTCTCTGGACCTCCTGGTTTCCTGACTGGATAAACTCTTCAATGTTCTTCTCTTGGACTTCATCAGTAACAGTGAAAAGGATCATGGTGTTCCTCCAACATCTCTCCCAAAAAATCTCCTCCATTTTCTCCAGCATGCCTCTCTCCTCTCCTGTAGACTGCTTCACTGGTATGACTAGGAGGAAGGCGTGGGGTCCTGGGGCAGACAGACGGACACAGAGTCCCACGTCCTGTCTCAGCTCCTCCAGAGAGAGTTCAGGACAGAACCAGTCAGGAGTGTCCACCACAGTCACCTGCCTCCCAGCCACCTCCCCCTGTCTGCTCTCACTCTGCTGCCCCACTGTAGACGCTCCAGCCTGGCTGCTCTCCTCTCTGCCCAGGATGGTGTTTCCTGCTGCTCTCTTCCCACATCCAGTCCTCCCCAGCAGCACCAGCCTGAGCTCTGATGCAGGAACTGGAGAGGCTACAATGGCTACAATTTCCACTGGAAAAGAAAAAAAGTTGTAAATCATTCATGTAAATTTCTAAATAGTTCATTCTGTTTATAAATTATACTGTAACTTACTGTTTGGGGGTTGATCTTGACTCCTTCTTTTCTGGCATGAAGTGTCTAGATCTAATGTGTCAATGTTTTCTGAAAAAAATCAAACCTTGAAGCTGGAAAATTACATTGAGTACATTCCATTTACTGGTTTGTTTGTTTGATTGTTTGTTTGTTTGTTTACTCACCAGTAGTCTGTGGATCTTCCAGTTGTTTGAATCTCTCCATTTCAGCCTCTAAAGTACATATCTGTTGATCTAGAATTATACATTATCATATGATTATTACATTATTAAAACGGTTGATGCAAAGATTTATACTAATATATATTTCTTATTTTTATGCCATTATCATACATAGTACTACACTGTCTCTAGGGAAGGGTACATATTCACTGCTTTTAGTTATGCAACGTAATTGTACCATATTCCTTTGTAATCATATATATGTAAAATTGTATTGACCCCATACAACAAGTTTTATCTTTAGCTTTTTATTTTTCTATTTTAAAACATTAGATTATTAAAAGGTGTAAATGCATAATATATTTCACCTTTGGAAACTTAATTTAAGATACACAGTTGGACCTTAAAACCACTGTTGTACCTTTGAGGGGA